>NW_028261390.1:56558054-56858054 GCF_051295495.1 Thamnophis sirtalis | reverse complement strand
AAAGTTTTCCAAAATTGGCATATTGAAATCTAAGTCTATTTTTGTATCAATTTTTTTCTGTTATTTTTTATCAGTATGCCTACTTATTTTAGTTCATTACTATATTTGATCTATGAGACTTTAAAACTGACAAACCTCATCTGCATGCTTACTTTAATTTACATATTTCTATGTGTATAAAAAAGAACATTCTATTGTTTTCTGTAAACTGGTCATTTGTAACATTTGGGGAAACATCAGAGGAAATCTTGACTCTAGTTCCATTGCAAAAGTGAAAATAATTCAAAAGGTAAAATCCTTACGTAAACTGTGAATATTATCCCAATACATATTATTTCCCCATAGCAACTCAGCATTGTTAATTTTCATAATTTTCATAAATTGGAAAAAAATCTACACTTGCAGCCACATTATTTAGAAATCTAATTTTATCTACAACGCCCTTATTATACTTAGTTTCTAAAGCAACCAAAATGTAGGCCCATTTATTACATCAATCAAGCAGTTCTGTCCAAGGAACAAAAAAGAAAAAAAATCCAAGGAATCACTTACAAAAATCTGCCACACATATGATGTAATGCAGAAGACTTTCAGACAGAAGATGAAATTTAGGTAAACAAATGGGGGCCATAATCATGAACTGATTACTGTGTGCTATTTTAAAATAAAAAAAACTACCTAGATTATGTGTCAATAGAGGAGGATACTTAGGAATATATTATGTTATATATTAATATCATAACATATATAACATTCCATTCGTAATTTCACCTAAGCAAAAAAAAGATATCTACCAATCATTGTGCTATCAGTTTTGGTTCATAGTTTCCTAGCACAAGTCATTAGCCTAAGGTGACCAGATTTTCAGATTGGTAAAGAGGGACACCATTGACGGGGGGGGGGGGGGTTGATTAAATATTTTATATTTTGTCAAAAGGTCACCCCAGGACACTGAAACCATCATAAATACGAATCTGTTGCCAAACAAAATTTTGATCACGTGACCATGAGGATGCTTGCTGTAGCTCAGTTGTTAACGAAGGCGTAGATAAGAGAGAGTCATGATTAGAAATGCAGAGCTGGATCAGCTCCTCAGGGAGGGAATGGAGTCTCTCACAGTGCACAGAGAACTACCATTCAGGTAAGATCAACCATCTTTCTCTGTGCACTGCTTGGAGATTCCATGCATGGGATATACCCAAGCATAGATGATCAAGGGCGAGCAACAGTCTGGTCCAGGGTCTCTTCCATAGAGAGAACCCTTTGCAGCACGTGTCATGCAAACGCTGCCTCCGCCGAACCAAAGGAGTCTAGCTGATAATGTCTGATAAACGGTGATGGTGAGGCCCAGGTTACAGTTCTGCAGATGTCTTCTACTGACGCCTGAGTCACCCAAGTGGCGGCAGTGGCAGCACTATGGGTTGAGGGAGCCGTGATGCAGTGTGGTATGGCTCTGGATTGCTGCTTGTAGGCTAGGGCTATGCCAGCCCTCAACCATCTACCGATCATTGCTGGTGACACTTTCCCGCCCATTGTGCAGGCTGGAAAGACATGAAGAAGCTCTCAGTGTGTCGGAAGACAGCTGTATTCACTTTTGGTAGAAAGGATGGGTCGAGTTTTAGAATGATTCTGTCTGGTCAGATGAGACAAAGGTCTGGGCAGACTGAGCTGCCAGCTCCAAAATTCTCCTTTGCCGCTGTTATGGCCACGAGAAAAGCCACCTTGATGGTAAGGAGCCTGAGAGTCACGGATTTTAACGGTTTGAAGGGAGGACCCATAAGAGCTTGAAGAACAAGAGAAAAGTCCCAGGAGGGGTACTGCAGGTGGGCATAGGTTGATAGCTCCCCTGAGAAAACTCCGTATCTTAGGATGATGTGACAGAGAACTGGAGCCTTTGATGGAAAGGACAGTAGAAACAGAAGCCACTTGCCTCCTTTGAGTGCTAGTGCCAGCCCCTTAAATAGTCCATGCTTAAGAAGTCCAAAACTTTTGGGATGGTATCCAAAGGAGGGTTGAGGTGTGTTCCTATACACCAGTTGCAGAACACCCGCCAGGAAAAAGTACAGCCAGCCTTCCAGCCTTCCAAGGTCAGTAAAACCCTGAGGACCAGATGGGGGCAATATACTGACATTTGTAAGCCGTTCAGAGAGCGTTGTAAAGCACTACGGAGTGGTATATAAGTGTAAGTGTTATTACTATTTATATAATCCACTTATTTCTCCCAAAACTTGCTAAGTATAGAACACTGTAGAAAAGTATGTTTTAAAGCAGCATACTTGTTACATCTCCAACAAAATGCTATTTTGACAGTCCTTTTCTATAATAAATTCTAAACATTATTTTGTTTGTTTTTATCAATAATTTGAGGTCCAATAACACTTTTGTTATCTAAGTTAAGAGATTTTCCCACTGTCTAGGTAATAAAGGGACTAATTTTTATTCTATTAATTTCTTAACATCTGTATATCAAATTGATTTATTAATAAATTATAAAAACTAATTGAAGGTTTGTTTGCAAAACGCTTTTCTTTTTTATTCAAAACATTAAAATACAAACATCCAAGAAAGGAGAAAAAAGAAAATACAAAAAAAAGGAAAACTAGAGAAGAAAAAGGAAAAAAATGCTCATGAAAAGAAAACAAGCATATACATAAATTGAATATTAATAAATATATTTCAAGAATAATAATTCCCACTCCTGTAAAATAGGCACACAATTTATGAACTTCTATGACTTTATTTACCCAATACAATTGACCTGACACTCTGCTATATATCTACTATATCTACTCTATAGGGGGGAAAAGCATAGTTAACAAATAAAACCAACAGCAAAGTTAAAGTTCAAAGCCCTCTGTTAACCGTCCGTTGTATATTTCACTCGAAGAATATACCCAATGGCTTTTAATCTACCACAAGCCATTACAACTGTTGCCTCTGGTCTATCCAGGATCAAATATCCCTGATTGATTTTTTTAATAATAAGAGTTTTCCTTAAACTTTTAACTGAGATCTTTCCCAACAACTGGATCTCATTTACTAAAATCATAAATCTCTATTGTGGATATTTCAACAGTATTTAAAAAAAAACTCATCTAGGTTGAAACACAACATCTCTTAACATTTGTTTTCCAGATAGGTATATTAAGTCTGTTCCCCAATCTCCATCAATCTTCTCTGTTAGCTTGGAATCTTTAGAATTCATGCTCCTTTCAGATTTCTCCAACCAAACTGCAGTTTTTAAACCAGACTCTTTCTTCTTCAAGTCTGCCAGCAGCAAATTAAATTCCACTCCATCCAATTGTAAATCTGATTTAACTGCTGTTACTTGCATCTGAATATCATCTTTGGGTTGATTTGAAACCATTGTTATTTTATCAAACTTTTTATCTAAATTTTCAATTTGAACTTGTAAGTTGAAAAGCATTTTCCCAAGGGCTTCCCAAAGGGCTTTGTCTTAAGTTGATGCATTGCTGGCATCTTTAATATAACTGAACATTTTTCTGTAACTGAGCTTTCACAGCCAATCATAAACAATTTCTTTCAAGGACAGGGGAAGCAATATAATAAAGTAACCTCAGAGTCTTGATAATAATATATACCCAAGCTTTTAAAAATTAATAAAATGCAAAATTCCTGTAATGAACATCCAATACAAATAAATCAAATCAGATCACTTTCACTACCCAGGAAATAGCTATCAACTTCCATATGGAAAAAAACAAAAATGATTTACAACAGCTAATAAAGCAGTAAAAGGAAACAGTGCTTTGTGCTTTCTTTTTACTGAGTGCTAAAATCCAACAAAGGGTTAGAGTAAAACAGCATTCAACTTTTCATTAACATTTAAAAGTAAAAATCGAAATTAAAAATGAATCAAACATGACGTCAAAATCAAGGTGTGCTTAAAACAACCAAATGAAAAGAAAAGATAGAGACCCAACCCTCCAGCCTCTTCTATACTGAAAATTGAAATCTTCAAGATTTCTCTTCTCAGGTAGGTCCATGATCATCCAAAGGTCATTTTGGATCATTTCCTAGTAACTCCCATTTGAATCTGGGGTGTGTCCCACTAAAGAGCCAGCTTTGGTAGTGAAGTCATTTGTTTGCCAGCAGGGGAGAAAAATCACCCTGTTGCTCAGCACACCAACTTCAGAAGACTTCGCCATTAATTGCATTTTTTAAATAATTGAATAAGTTGTTCTAGTGCCTCAGAAGCTGAAAAGGTTGCTGGTCCAAATAATGTTGTTAATAAATGTTGTAACTGTAAATGTTGCCACTGAGTTATTCAAAATTCATTTTCATCACCTGTCAATTGGTCCAAAGTCAACATGACTGCTTCCACCAACTTTTTCCATATCACCATTTTTAAAGTTGGCTTTACAGATAAAATCAATTTGGCGTTGTAAACAAAGTCAAACTTTTTGTTAGACATTATATTCCATAGTTACCTAAGTGCCATCATTGTTTACAGGGATAACAAAAATTTTAGTTTGTTTAGACTATCCAATCAAAGGTACCATATATGTAAATTCCAAAGTTGACCATATTAGAAAATTAATACCAATTGTTGGCTTCCATTCAATACTTGACACTACGTAAGTATGAAGGTATGGCTTGAGATTTAGGAAACCAAATCCTCTCTCATTAATTGGTAATAATAATTTCTGTAAATAATATCTTCTGTAAAGATATTCTCAGAATCAAAGAACCCCATATAAATTTTCTAAACAAAGAATTTTTTAAGAAAATATTTCCCTGGTGTATGAACTGAAACTCAGTATATGAATTAATCTCAAATGATATTCATTTTGACAGCATTTACCTTTCCCAAAGGGTAAGGTTTAAGGTCTCCCACCTTTTGATATCTGAATAAACCACTATATATACATATTTTATTTATACCACGTTATTAATTGACATATCCTTTGGTATATACATAAGTAAATGTTTAATGGATATGGTGCAAATATGGAATTAATATTCCCATACACTCTTTTAGCATACCTGGGTTTATACAGTAGTTGTATTGCTTTTCTCCCTCAACTGCTGTGAGGTTGTTTTTGTTTTTTACAACTTTGGACTTAGTACTAGAACCTATCATCCCCATCCCACTACTTCTTTTATCTTACTTGTTAAAATGAAAGGTTATATTAGCTTTGAGTTTCTCTCCTTCATCATCAATTATGAAATGATTTGATAAGCCTTCAGCTTACTACTGGGCTCTGTAACCATCCTCCCCTCCCCACCCCCAACTCTCTCTCACTCTACACACATATATATATACACACATCTACATATATACCTGTCCCCTTTGAATCTGACATGCCCACTTTTTTAATTAGCCCATCAGTTAACCTTTTTGCAAAAAAATAGTGTGTGTGTGACCTTGAACTTCCAGGGTTCAAGAAACACGGAATACCCGCACAAATCTTTGACTGTAACTATTTCTTTTTCCTGGTACAATTTTTCAAAATAATCTGCTGTTTATCTGTTCATTCCCACCATGCTATCACCACTTGTTGTGAGTTGTTAGAATTCATTAAAAAAAAGATACAGTAGCTAGTGTCCTTGTTATGAATCAAATTAAATTACTTTTTCTATTTATAATATATTGGGGAAGTGGCATTTAGCTTATGCATATAAACAGAGTTCCAATCTCAGAACAGAAGTGGGTTTCTGCCGGTTCGCCCCAGATCAGGCGAACCAATATTGGCGGCAGCAGGAGGCTCTTCCCACCTACCCAGATGCTTCTGCGCATGCACAGAAACATTGTGTGTGAGCATGCGCGCACAAGCGAACCGGTAGTAAAATAAACTTAAACCCACCACTGTGCTACACACATATTATCCTCCCATATATATTTCTGACGTCTTCCTTTAAAGAATGATTGAATGTAGTAAATTTATGTATAGTTAATTGCTCTAGTATTGTGACATTAGGTATCCTTCTGTCAGCAAGAATACTTCTGTTATTAAGACCTATCCATAGTTAAGCTATAACTAGGTGTACAAGTATGATTCAATTCCCCAGAGACTTTTATCAAGGGCTTTAATTAAACTTAACTGACAACCTATTTTGTCTACCTTGATCTTCTTTTCCCAGAATCTCTTCCCTCTCTGAACATCTAAGTCAGGTCTAGAGTGTCCCCATGCTGCTGTCATTCTCCTCCTGACTGTTCTTAAAATAAATTTGAATTTTCACAGAATCTACATTTCTTCAGAAGCCCAAGACTTTCTAATTTCATTACATCTTGTTGGCTATTTTCCCCCTGCTGAGTTCAATTCCTTTTATCTTCTTAACCCATTTCAACATCCCCTTTTGCTCCATTGGCTACTTCAATACTAAGAGAAAAGACGAACAACTATCCTCATTTTAATCAGTGGTGGGTTCCAGATTCCGGTGCAACCGGTACGGTGCAACAGGGCCTGGCGTCCACCACATGCACGCGCACAGCATGCGTGCAACACACGCATGCATACTTACTGCCCGCGACACTCCAACTGATCGGCGGAGCATCACACAAGCGCCGTATGCTTCGTGCACGGAAGCTCAAATACAGGTAAGGGGGGCGGGCAGGTGGGGCCTCCAAAACACCGTACCAGAACAGTACCTGGTGCTCCCAGCAGGCACTGATACACTGCATACCAGTCATATCCCACCATTGATTTTAATCCACAGTGCTGATGAGATCCATTAGAATCTGTAGACATCCTTTCACCATCAAAATAGGCAGGCCATTTTGAGGATCCATTTTGTCTCCTCTTACTGAAAGGTAAGGGAGAACACAACAAACATCTTTCTGACATTGGTAAGACAGTTCTAGTCTAGCCTAAGGTACAAACCTAGCCGGATTACCTTGAGCTACTCACCACTAGGAAGCAAGTAATTAGCAAACTGTTTCCAAATTTTTACCAAGAAAACTGCAGGGCCAGGGTTAGGGTTAGGCAGGCCAGGCAGTTTCCAGGAGTCAACAATGATTCAAAGTCACATTCTGTCTATCATCCATCCATCCATCCATCCATCCATCTATATATATATCTATCATTACATTGCTACTTCGTGTATATATAATATTGCAAACTAATGTCTCTTAAAAATAGGTAATTGTAATGTGTCAGATATTTGCTAAAAGTATTTTTTAATGCTTCTTTCCTTTCCTTCACAGCACAGTAAATGTAAAATCAATCAAAAATCTATGTAGAACAGGGGTGTTCAGAGAATTGCAGGAGGCCATCACAGCCAGAAACAGAGCTCGGGAGCCTGTTTTCTCTGGCAGAGAGTTCAGGCCACCACAGGCTCTCCTGACTCGAGTGACATTGAGCTGGCCATGCCCACCCTGGCCACCCTTGCCCCAGCCCCCCAAAGTCAAACACAACCTTGATACAGCCCTTAATGAAATGGAGTTTGACACCCTGATGTAGAAGAACCCAGGAATAAGTAGATGCTGATTCATCACATGACAGCAGAAGGAGCAAGAAGATTGCAGCAAAGGTGAGCTGGGGTGGTGGAGTGCAGGGCAGCAGGGAGCCAACATGGCATAAATGGGGGGAGATAGCCAGACTGAGGGAATTGCAGGACCTTTGCAGCCATAAGTGCAGGTGGGCTACCAAGCGCCCAAATTGTGATCAAATGAACAACTGTAACCTTGGGCAAAGGTGCTGCAATAGCTCTAACTTTATCCTTGCTATAGTTTTTAGTTACTTTGGTATAAAATCTTACACCATTTCAATTTTCAGCTAATGAAAATGATACAGATCTTATTTTAAATATGCAATGGGTACTTCATCTCGTTTCATTACAATCTGAATATAGAAGTAAGCCTTGACTTACAATCATTTGTTTAGTGACCATTCAAAGTTAAAACAGCACCTACTGAAGATCGGTTTTCATACATACAACTGTTGCAACGTCCCCATGGTCATGTAATCAAAATTCAGGTGCTTGGCAATTGGCATGCATTTATGACTGTCCTTGGGTCATGTGATTGCTCTTTGTTACTGTCCTAGCCAGCTTCCGACAAGCAGATTCAATGGGGGAAGTCAGGTTTGCTTAATGACTGCATGATTCACTTAACAAATGCAGTGATTTGCTTAACAATTGTGGCATAAACGTTATAAAATGAGGCCCAACCCATTTAACAATTGTCTTGGGGCTCAACTGTGGTCATAAGTCGAGGACTATCTGTACAGTTGCTTATATAAAACTAATATTTGTTACAGAGCTCAGTTGCTCAGCTGTAACATATAGCTGCTGCTTGAGAATGAAAACTGAAAAATTTATAAATAGAATACTTAAAGGGTATGTTCCACTGTTTTATATATCTAAGCATTGTATATTTAAATTATGAAATTTCTAACAACGAAAGATGCCACACAGGCAATCAAAAAGAACAACAGCAACAACAAATGAAATGCTAACAATGATGATGCCACAAGGGTTAACATTTGTGACTTAAATTCAAACTAAAATATATACTATGTAGTAGAACAATAGGGATATGACACACATTTGCAACAAGCCGGAATGAAGACATTAGTCACATACGAAACTTGGGAAAAATAAACATTAAAGGACCATACAGATAGGTTACAATACCTGCTGTTTAGTGCATTCCTGTGAGCCAAAATGAAATGAATGCCATGTAGGAGGAAAGGAAAAGATGAACATAATCAGATATAACAAAACATATACTATTATGAACTACTGCTATTAGGTAAGGAAGTTTTTAAAATGGATTTTCCCTAGGCAACTTAGTCATTTAATATAGTGTTATATATTAGTAATTTAATATAAACTAGTATTGCTAAAATTTGTCAATTTTCTTTAATAGATTTCATCTACGTATATTTCCTTTCTATATGTTATTTATTTCAGCCTGTAAAACATAATTCAATGAGCATATGCAACCTCAGCAAATCTTTGTTTTATAAATCAAGTAAAGGAAATTGTGTTGAGAAACCAAACATGTAAATCGTATTTTATTTTATAGCCTGACTTGCTTCCTTTACAGTGAGGGACAAAAAAAGGGAAACTTGCGTAATGAAGCATTATATTTACAATGAGTACATATGAGGACCATAGCCAAAGTGCTGCCTGCTCCTAACGTGTATTTGGACAAATGTATGAAATGTATCAATGTTTCTGCTTTATACTTTTTAAAACATATCAAAAAGGTATTGAGTTCAAATATAAGAATTCATAAAATCATACAGAAAGTTACCAAGTCAATCCTTTCCCTGAGAATTATTCTATTAAACAAAATAAATAATCGGGGTTATTCAACATATTCACAAAACATAAAGGAAAGCTTTTTGATACTGGCAAACATTTACAGGCCAACAATAATTGTAAACAGAAATTGGCTGCATAAAGGAACAAACATTGTCGAAAAAGTTGTTCCCCAATACTTTAGAATCAGAGAGAGCACTTGAAGGATACCAAATAATTCAAAAGATTCTCTTTTCTGCATTATATGAAGATTACTTCACTGTATCAAAATTACAAAATTAAAATACTTTTTCCTCTCATAAAATGTCATGTCTCCCCAAGCGAATTCTTCTTTATGTAACTTAAAAGTCTGTCTTCATGCTTTTATATAATGAAAATAGTTATCAAATTATCTATTGGTACAGAATGAAATGCCTAACATTGTAATTGGGGATAAAAAGAAGTTAATACATACTGTATGCAATTTATGTTATATAATTTACCCATGGACTAACTTGAAGTGTTAGTCTTAAAATTAATATATGCATAGTGAATGTACAGCACTATTATTCTGTGTTCTTATTATATGTTCTATGAAAATCTTAATCTCTTCAACAGTAATTCTCTCCTCAGGAACCCATTTGCAAATCAGTTAAAATAGTTCTGCTATTTGAGCCCATCTATTTATCAGGAAAAAGTTAGGCTTTCAGAAGCAAGAGCCACAAGCAAGAGCCTCTTTTTAGCAAAAGGAAATTTTATTCTCTAATTATTTATGTAGAACTCTTAAATAAAATTAACACTTTTGAGAAATATATTTTTGTTAGTAGTGTACCATTTCAAGCTTTCAAAAAAAGCAGCATATTTAAAAATAACACCCCCCACAAAAAATAGTCTACTTAGCATTAATGTTGTGACCAAAGATATTTCTAATGTCACACTCAATGTATATTTATTTATTTCCTCATATAATTTGCTCCAGAAACCTACTTTTATAATGAAATTTGGCAGTATAAGCTATCATATAATTCTTGCACTACAGAACTCCTGCAAAGTTTAGCTGACACGAAGACTCCGGTATTTCAAAATACAAACACTTTTTAAACATTAGTCAAATATTATAACTTTAAAGTAAAAATATGTCTTCTTCAACTAGAGTATCCAAACCATTTGCAAACTAATTATGCAACATAATGCTCTCTCAGATGATAAAGATTTGGTTCAGATTTATTAAATGATGTAATATTATGTCAGCATACAAGTGGAAGATACATAGTCCAGTTTAATATGTTGAGAAGAGACGAAGTAAAATTAAGTTTACATAGATAACACACCACAAATTTATTCTTTGGAAGGGGGTAACAATAATTCACTGATATGAATCTTCAGACATAAGATTTAATGTAAATTGTACTTTAAATATCTATCACATTAACATGCATTCTGCACATAACTACTTATTATAAAAGCAAGGCAACTTCTACACAGGGAATAATTTGATCATATCAGTTTTCACAGTAAAAAAAAGTTAATGATTAGCAATTTCATGCTCTAATTCTCATACTTACACTGTAATATATACTATACAAATATTAACAGCTTACCGTATGATAACCTCTAGGTAAGGGTGGCTTCCCTACAGGATAAGCATCAACAGTATCAATAATTGTTTGTCTTTCTCCTTTTTGGTTGATTTTCCTAAATCTCCTCCTTGATTGTCTATGTGAAGCTTGTCGCTGGAAATATTCTTCATTTTCATCCATGTAATCCACCTAATAAATAAGCAAATGTAATAATGTACTTTAAATGTATTTTAAGCAACATTAACAGATGGTCTCCAATGCATTTGCAAAGATTTGTTTTATTCTGAGGATATGAAATCACAGTTTACTACCTACAAAATGTATAATATTTTAAATAGTGAATCCAACTGAGGCTATGCTTTAAAAGAGAACGAACTTTAGATATTATCATATGTATCCTGGATCTCACCTATAGTTGTTACATAGGTTGTTTTACAAATGTATTTTAACTCTGTCTTAAATTTTATTGGGTTTATTATCTGAACTAGTCTTTGGCCAGTACGTTACCTCCATCCTGCTCCCACCAGAAGTCATCCCCAACCATGATCAATGCCATCTCAGTACCAAATCCTGCTCTAACCCTGACTGAAAGGGCTCTAGATAATTTGCTTTGTCCAGACTTCTTTGAAGCTGCCATGCAACACTCTCTTTACCACTTTCCTTAGAAAGGAGAGGTTGGACAAAAACTGTCCAGGCTAGCTGGGTTGAGCAATGGTCCTTTGAGGCAGGGGCACACGATGACCTCTTTAAGAATTGATGGAACCATTTTCTCTCTTAAGGAAGAGTTAACTATTGGTCAGATCCACTAATCCATCACCTCCCAAGAGGCCTTCATTAGCCAAGAGGGGCACAGATCTAACACACGTGGCAGAGGCAGCCATATCCACTTCCTCAGGTTCTAAAGGGTCACACTTGTCCCAGATCACCTTGCAAGACATAGTCCTCATCACCTCCATAGACTCTGCTCTAAGGATCCAATGTAGAGTGAATGCACCAATTTTATCTGCCAGATGTGCACCATATTCTTCACAGTAACTCTTTAGGTATACTTCAGAATTGCTCCCCCCAAGGAGGGACAAAGTCACCTGGAAGAGGATGGCTGGGCAACTACCAGCAAACACAATAAGGGAAGAGAACTAGTTTCTAGTAGTATTCACCACCCTTATTGCTGTGAGTTAGGTATTAATAGTTGCTGTAGCTCTTCTCCAATCCTCTTCACTCTTTGTGTTTCTCCAGTGATGGTCTAGATGTCTCTTAATCCACTTAAGTTCCCTTAACTCCATCGTGTACCATGGGGAACATCAGGAATCCTGGGTGTGGAGAGGCCACTAAGGCACAATCTGATCTAAAGGCACTACCATTGTTATTCCACACAGCCACCAAAGCTTCAATCAGACTGGGTAACAGGCTTTCCGAACTAACCCCAAGTTCCATCTGGGATCCAGTTGGGTCCATTAGTCACCTGGGATGGTCTGATCCAATAGGTTCAGCCTCTCTGAGAAATTGAGTCAACAATGATTGGTCTGTCCTTGGAACGAGAGGAATCAAAATCTCCTCCAATTCCAGAGCACTCTGGCATTGCTCTGACAGAAAAACCAGATGTATTAGTGCTGCTATGCACTTGCTGCCCTTTTGAAATAGGCATCAAACAGTAATAAAATATTCATGTAAAATAGTTTCCTTTAGATCTATGCTGTTACCATGTTCTTCATTGATACTTCTCTATAGTTTTCTTGACAACATTACAGAAGTGGTCATTACCTTCTTCAAGGTTGTTTTTTCTTCAACATCCCATGTAAAAAGTTTTTTTTTATTTTTCCCTTTCAAATTCATTCTTAGATATACATTCTTATAATTGATATTTAACATTTGTCAATTCATCATAATCTCTATATTCATTTCTACACACACATATATATAGAACAGTTTGGGTCACTTTCTTGCCACCCCTTGTTTCCATCTTGTTTTGCAACACCTTTCTCCTTCCATCTTCCCTTCTCTGCCTTCTTCCTTCCTCCTCTCCTTCCTTCTTTCTTCTTCCTCTCTCCTCCTCCCTTCTCCTCTTTCTTACCCTCTCTCCCACTCTTAATACCCCACCCTTACTTTCTCTCCTTTACCCTTTCTTATTTTCCCTCCTTATCCCCTCTCCTTTCCGTTATTGCCCTTGCTTATTTACTTTCTCTGATGGGTTTCTTCAACATTCCAATTCAGCCTGGGATTTCATGATATTCCCACCCAAATACTAAACTCAAACTTGTTTACCCAAACACTGTTCAAAATAAGGACATTAAACCCCACATTGTTGGCATTTGTGAAATGGCCTGACCTATTTTGTAGCCCTCATTCCTCCTACAGTTTGAAGAGATATATTGGTCACAAATTAAGCCAAACTCGGGACTGAAATTTGAGCTTAAATTTACGCAAAACAAAATGGAATTTATTAAAAAGAAGGAAATTATAAAAGAAATTAAAACAATAAAAAGTACTTCTCCAATTTATTTTTCCCAACACTTTTGAAATAATTCTTTATTGGAGCTGGGGTTAAAACCTACAAAGCAAACAGTTAAGGGTTTTTGTTTTCCTACAGACAAAAACTTTCTTTCCTTATCAGATGTTCCAAGTCACTGAAATGATTAAGATTATAGACAGTCTCTCTACTGTTAGCAGATGTGTTTTGGCAAATAATAGCTACAATATGGCAAAGTGACTTTTTACCGGCATTAATCTAGTTATACCTACCACAATCATTTCAGATGGTTCTAGAACAATGCATTCACAGCCACGCCTGAAGCTTCCTGCAGAGCGTTTCCCAAAACTAAAGAAGAGAAAAAACATTTAGAAGGGGAAAAAAATCTGAAAAATCAAAGAAACTTCTAAACAAATTAATGCTATATAACTCTTAGCTGATATCATTGCTAAAGTGTGTGTGCGTGTAGAATTTACCATTAATACCCCACATTTAAATAATGAGTTCAACTATTCTAAACTGATTGTGTTACGACTGATTATTATGATGCTACCTAGACCTTTTTATTCTCTGGTTGAGATGAAGGTTGACTGAAGAACCGAGGTGGCGCAGTGGTTAGGGTGCAGTACTGCAGCCATTTCAGCTAACTGCTAGTTCTGCAGCTCGGTGGTTCAAATCTCACCGGCTCAGGGTTGACTCAGCCTTCCATCCTTCCGAGGTGGGTAAAATGAGGACCCAGATTGTGGGGGCAATATGCCGACTCTGTAAACCGCTTAGAGAGGGCTGAAAGCCCTATGAAGCAGTATATAAGTCTAACTGCTATTGCTATTGCTAAGAAGAGATAGCAACTACCTTCTATTAATCCTGTTCCTAAATAATCACAATACCAACCATATATTTAGAAGATGATTTGTGAGCAGTTAATTTAAACTAATCAAGTTTTTCTTAGGACTACATAATCAGGGTGGACTCATTTGCAGGCTTTCTGGAGCAGAGTCTCTCTTTAGACGCCACTCTTCCTTTACACCTGGCAAGAACACTTGAATTTGACATCTAACTCCAAAGGTATTTTATATGGAATAATATGTGACAGTTAAAATAACAATTTGTTCTAATTATACACTGTACAAGATCTATAATACCCCAAATATTCCAGATAATTTGTCCCTTAGAATACATCATCATAATGATCTCATCTGGACAAAAAAATAAAACAGGGAATGTTGCTCAGGGGACACTGGGAAATCTCTTATTAAAGGTTCAATAAACAAAGATATGGTCAAGGTTTTCTTCATTGTGGATTTCTGACAAGGAAAAAGACTGAATTGTCATAACCTAGCAAATTATTAGAAAACATCATATTTTAAATCTGTCAGGCCATCAGATTATCTTTTTATTTTTAAATTTTCATTTATTAAAATAGTGAAATAAACAGGAATTACTATTTAACAGGAATATCAAATATTAATTATAAAGTTAAGGGAAAAAATAAGCATAACAGAAATATTGATATAAGTATAAATACCTAACTATGGGCTCCAGTTCTAGCAGCTCTTTCTCTTTGCTATTTATGCTTAACACCTGGACATGGCAATTAGTAACTAAAAATTCATTTGATCTGTTCATGCATTGGACAATAAAGTAGCTTTATTATTTTAATAAAATAATACAAATAAAAGTATTATAAAGGACGCTTGGCAGTAGATATCTCCCCAAACATGTGTCTTCCACTTCTCATCCAACTCCTCTTTAATGGTAGATAGCTAGATCTCTGACTAAACTTGGCAGATGTATTTACCTTTGCTATTATGTATAGATAATACAGCAATTCTTTGCTCATACCAGATGATTTAATAGAGGACTTTGGTCTTTTACCTTCTACTGCTATGCTGAAAAGCTTATCATTACAAGTATTCCTTTACTTAAGACCATAATTGAGCCTTGCAATTACGGTTGTACGTCATGATAGTTGCAAAGCAGATCCTGATTTGACCAACTCAATTTTGTGACCTTTTTCTGGTGATCCCTAAGCAAATATCACAGTTATAAAGCAAATGCTGCACTTGTTGTAGGTCAGTTTTTGCTAGGGATTGGAAATAAATTCTAGTTTCCAGCAAAAGTCATAAATATGACAGTAGGCTGCAGCAAAAGGCTGCACATGTGGGCCAGTTGCTGAGCATTCAAAATACAGTCATATGATTGGGGAAGTAGCATCTGAACCAGGTTATAAGTAGCTTTGGAGGGCTTAGTAATAATTTCAAAATTTTGTTAATTTTATTCATTCATCCATCCATTCATCCATTCTATTTACACATCATCAAATCAATACTCATATCCATTTACAGCAATCCAGTAAAAGGATACAACCAATTAAGAAAGTATCATAAAATCAAAATTACAAATGCATTATTTTAATAAGTATAAATAACACAACCAAATTACTAGACAAAAATTGAATCTAACATTCTGCTCAGAATGCTCTCAGAAAGCACCATAATCCTGAGTTCTCTAAAACATTTCACAGCTGTTTACTGTCAGCAAAGTAGACTATTCCAGCAAAAATGAATTATAAATTTGTAAAAGCTTCAGTTCATTGGAGAAGATGCAATTTAATTTGCCTGTAATCCCATTTACTGAATTCAATCAACTAAGGCATTAACATTCTTCTCAGCAGAATTAATAGCTTACTACAGGATAATTTTCATTTTCTTAAAGGGAAACCCTGGGAGAGGAAGTTTCTAGCCTAACAATGTGATCCAGAGTTTACTGTAAAGTATTTATGGAGTTTCATAAAGGCACCAGGTCTGAGATACTGATCTTCAGAAAGACTTGACGGTTTTCAAACAAATACAGTGGGGCAAAAAAGTATTTTGTCAGCCACCAATTGTGCAAGTTCTCCCACTTAAAAAGATGAGAGAGGCCTGTAATTGACATCATAGGTAGACCTCAACTATGAGGAACAAAATGAGAAAACAAATCCAGACAATCACATTGTCTGATTTGGAAAGAATTTTTTAGCAAATTATGGTGGAAAATAAGTATTTGGTCAATATCAAAAGTTCATCTCAATACTTTGTTATATATCCTTTGTTGGCAATGACAGAGGTCAAATGTTTTCTGTAAGTCTTCACAAGGTTGGCACACACTGTTGCTGGTATGTTGGCCCATTCCTCCATGCAGATCTCCTCTAGAGCAGTGATGTTTTGGGGCTGTCGCTGGGCAACACGGACTTTCAACTCCCTCCAAAGGTTTTCTATGGGGTTGAGATCTGGAGACTGGCTAGGCCACTCCAGGACCTTGAAATGCTTCTTACGAAGCCACTCCTTCGTTGCCCGGGCGGTGTGTTTGGGATCATTGTCCTCCTGAAAGACCCAGCCACATTTCATCTTCAATGCCCTTGCTGATGGAAGG
This sequence comes from Thamnophis sirtalis, assembly GCF_051295495.1. Taxonomy (NCBI): domain Eukaryota; kingdom Metazoa; phylum Chordata; class Lepidosauria; order Squamata; family Natricidae; genus Thamnophis; species Thamnophis sirtalis. The sequence continues at coordinate 56,841,386 of NW_028261390.1, read as the reverse complement.
AGGTTTGCACTCAAAATCTCATGATACATGGCCCCTTCATTCTTTCCTGTACACGGATCAGTCGTCCTGGTCCCTTTGCAGAGAAACAGCCCCAAAGCATGATGTTGCCACCCCAGTGCTTCACAGTGGGTATGGTGTTCTTTAAATGCAACTCAGCATTCTCTCTCCTCCAAACACGACGAGTTGTGTTTCTACCAAACAGTTCTACTTTGGTTTCATCTGACCATGACATTCTCCCAATCCTCTTCTGGATCATCCAAATGCTCTCTAGCAAACTTCAGACGGGCCCGGACATGTACTGGCTTAAGCAGGGGGACACATCTGGGACTGCAGGATCTAAGTCCCTGGCGGTGTAGTGTGTTACTGATGGTGGCCTTTGTTACGCTGCAGGCCATTTACTAGGTCCCCCTTGTGGTTCTGGGATTTTTCCTCACCATTCTTGTGATCATTTTGACCCCACGGGGTGAGATCTTACGTGGAGCCCCATATCGAGGGAGATTATCAGTGGTCTTGTATGTCTTCCATTGTCTAATTATTGCTCCCACAGTTGATTTCTTCACACCAAGCTGCTTGTCTATTGCAGATTCAGTCTTCCCAGCCTGATGCAGGTCTACAATTTTGTTTCTGGTGTCCTTCGATAGCTCTTTGGTCTTCACCATAGTGGAGTTTGGAGTGTGACTGTTTGAGGTTGTGGACAAGTGTCTTTTATACTGCTAACAAGTTCAAACAGGTGCCATTAATACAGATAATGAGTGGAGAATAGAGGAACCTCTTAAAGAAGAAGTTACAAGTCTGTGAGAGTCAGAAATCTTGCTTGTTTGTAGGTGACTAAATACTTATTTTCCACCATAATTTGCAAAAAAAATTCTTTCCGAATCAGACAATGTGATTGTCTGGATTTGTTTCTCATTTTGTCCCTCGTAGTTGAGGTCTACCTATGATGTCAATTGCAGGCATCTCTCATCTTTTTAAGTGGGAGAACTTGCACAATTGGTGGCTGACTAAATACTTTTTTGCCCCACTGTACCTGGATCCAGTGAGCCATTTTTCCAAAACAACCCCATGGGATATTTCACTTCATTCTCAGTACACAAAGTCAACTATTTGAGATAAAGTTGCTGAAACCAATGTGAATAAACATTCATTATCGAGGGAACTGAATATTTTCCCAAAAGAAGTGATCATATGTTCAGTCAACTTTACAGATGTGAATTATATCTCTGTATTCTTCATATATAAAGTCCTACCTATTAAGTGTAAAAAGCTCAGATATTTATATATTTATATTGTAATTACTCCAGTCAATCAGATTAGAAATAAACTTTAACTATATACAATGAAAATGCGGAAGAAAGAAATGCCATCACCTAATTCTGCAGCAGGAAGTTAAAACATTTCATCTCCCCTTATGTGGATGGCAACAGCTAGTGATTAAAGCATCCTGGGCAGGACAAGGAATTTCTCAAGATTGCACAATTGCAATTATGAAGTCTTCCACTTCATAATAACGAGTACTATAATTTTGACTCAATTTTATGAACACTACTAACATCCAGTTAAAAGTGCTTGAAGACTAAGTCAGGACCACAGACTGTAGTCATCCCTACTCATACTCTGAGCAAATTGAAGTTATTAAAGGCTATTCATCATTTTCTGCTAATATAGGTTAATAGTTCATCTCATAACTCAATTATAATCTACAGAGACAATGTCATAATGTGAACTAAAGGGTTGCGAGTCAAAATGTCATTCAAAATTAAGCTCCATTTTTAACAGTCCTTTTAAAAGCAATGCAACAGCAAAATGAAGCATTCCAAACTTTCCAGAAAATTAATTAATCTTATATAGTTTCCTGTCTTACATCTGTTACTCTGGAAGCCTCACAAAACTGTGTGACAAAAGCAATACTCAATTACAAATAAACAACTAAAATAAAAACCATTAAAACTATTAAACATATTCTACATTATAAGGATACTAACTTGCAGGCTCCATGCTCCAGTAATCTCAAGAGATGATGCTAAAGCCATGTATTCAGAGCCTTCTGAAAGGCTAACAGGTTTGGGACCAATCTAACATCACGGGGAATAATGTTCCAAAGCAATAATGCTCCTGGATCCCATTAGATGACATTCCTTAATAGACTGAATCCATAATATTCCTCTCTGGCAGACCTGATGGAATGGGTAGTTGCAGTAGAAGTCCCTCAAATAACCTGGTGCCATGCTATGTAGCACCACCACATTCTAACCACTCCACAACCACGGCTCTACAATGACTTATAATGACTTATAAGTCACCATTGAGCCATTGTGGTGCAGTGATTAGAATGTAGTACTGCAGGCTACTTCTGCTGACTGCCAGCTGCCAGGACTTTGCAGTCCGATTCTTACTGGCTCAAGGTTAACTCAGTTTCTATCTTTCTGAGGTTGGTAATATGAGGACCCAGATTGTTGGCAATATGTTGACTCTGTAAACCGCTTAGTAAAGCACTGTGAAGCTGCATGTAAGTCTAAGTGCTATTGCTGTTAGTAGCAACTTGAATTGAACCTGAGAGCAAAATGGCCAACAATGTCGCTCACAGAGCAGAGGTGTAATATGTGCTATTTGGGGAACACACATAACTGCCAATGCTGCCATATTCTATGCCAGTTGTAGATCCAGGTGCTCTTCAAAGACAACTCATGTAGAAAGTAATCCATTCTGGAGGCAGGCCATGAGTAGCTAAAAGTAGAGCCTTCCAATCAAGGACACAATTGACACACAACTCAAAATTGAACAAAGGTTCTGTTAGCTATGACAATCACCTGCTTATTGCTAAGAAGGACCCCCTAGTTGCATATAGGATCTATTTGGCAGACTTCCACCCCATCCAGCACAAAAGCTCTTTGCTATTAAGCAGTGGAATATGCCTGCCCAGTCCGTATAAATCAGCACATGCTGGAAACGTAGAAATTGTTCTGAACGAAACTAGTAAAATTATTCCAAATGCCTTAAACCCACTCTTCTAGATAAGATCTGCCACCTAGCCAGCATTGCCCTACCTGCTGTTTACAGAGAAGAAGAAGCATACAGAGAGAGGCTCAAATCATCAATATCTAGACAACATCCTCTCTATTGCCTAAAACCAGCTCTCATCAGAGAGAAAGCTTCCTTAGGCTGACGGAAGACATTGAAGAATTTGAAAGCAGAATGTACCTATGGAAAGATACTAAGAATAAATAATGGATGGAACCAACAAAGGAACTAGCAACTAGGTCTGACAAAATCTGGGAAATATAGAAATCGTTGAATAAGCTGCACATAGGTACAAGATTCATAGACACTCTGAACAAGTGAGGCTATCCAAAGGCTTATGTTCTTTGCGATTCTGGTGGCATGAAGACAATATGTATACCTGTTCTTTGTGTCCCAATCAGTGTACACTTGAGGCAGCATGACAGGATGTAATGAATATTGCTAGTTTTGGCGCAAGATCTGTTTACTTTGTACATATTTTAATTTTGTATTTTAAATTTTATCTCATATATTATGCTTCATTTTAATTTGATGCTTCTGAAATGAATAAACACCTGGCAATAGAGGGCCATAAATTGTCCATCTGTCCTTGATCATGGTACCCTTCTGGACCAGTTTTGGAAGTTGGAGTAGGTGGCACAATATTTTGCTGATTCTCCTCTTTCTTTTGTGGCTAGTTCCAAGCAAAGTGATAACAGAGATGTTCAACCCATGGCCCTTGTTATATGTGATGCTGTAGGCTTCAGTGCTCTCTCCTCTTCTATTTAAAACCTACATGAAGCCACTGGGTTAGGTCTTCCACTGGTTTAGGGTAAGCTATATATTTCAATCATGGACTCTCCAAACAATGCCATGGATGTCCTATCTGATCAAATGGAGGCAGGGGAGGAGATATGGATACAAAACAACAGGCTTCAACTCAACCATAGGAAGACTGAATAACTTTGGGTTTTAGGATCTTCTGATTTTGGGCCATTTCTTGTTATGGATGGGATTGCACTATCTCAGGCAATTCTGTACCCAATTTGGCGTGCCTCCTAGATTTCAACTCCTTCACAAACAACAGGTAGCAGCCACGGCCAGGAGGGTCTTTGCTGAATTTCATGTTGCAGTATTTTAAAGTCAATAGACATGGTCCAGAAGATACGCAATCTAGATGTTATATATTTTAGACAATAGTGATTGAATTGCAGGTTTGGGGTTGATGTGTTGGTATCTTATATTCCCAATAGTAAAATATATATTTTATTATAAAATTAATATGAACTAATATCAAGTATAAATCATAGCTTAGGTAGAGTTTCAGATAAAGTTTTGAAAAATAACAGATTGTGTCTACATACTAACATCCAGACTAGACTGTTATGCTCTGTACCAGAGGTTGCCTACATGTATAAAGCTTTCTATTGTATTTTCAGTGTGATACACTTTTAGATATACTGTATGTTCCTATCAACTGGAAACACAGATATAAATATTCCATTCAAATATGCAGTACTGGTAATTGATATATCTTTAAATATGCAGATGCAACCAATTTCTCTTTAAGTATTTAAACTAAAATGAATTCCGATCATACCTGCTCCTTGGAAGAAACATTGATTCTTTGATAAATACTGAACCAGACAGAAGAATATACCAACAGGTTCCAATATCATCAGGACTGTTAAAAAGAAAAAGAAGACTTTAGGATGTATGGTTTTAAAAGAAGAAAAAGTAGGTATGTCATGAAATAAAATGTATACAACAGTGCTGCAATTCACATAAGTACTAGTGATAAGCTAGTTTCAACAGATGAAAATTTTCTAAGGATGATATTTTTTTCACTATGTCTTATCACATATATTTATATAGGATAAACAATGTACTTATCTTGTTTATTTATACTATTTCTATTCTGACAAATCAAGCACTTATAGCAATTTATCAATAAAACCAAACACAAAATCCTTACAGCAACAAAATGAATAAAACATCTTTATACCCTAACCTAGCATCCATTAGCAGCAACTATAAATGTTAAAAATATTGTTAATTAAACTCTCTGTGCAAAAGCCGTATTTTGAATGTTTTCTAAAATGCCATCCAGAAGGGTGGCATTTTACATCTCCAATAGTAAACTGCTTCACACAAATGGAAATCAAGCTTGCTCTATTCAGTACTCAGTATTCAGCATCCATATTCAGTGCAAACATACCAGATGGACTAGTTCTTCCAGAAGTAGGCAGTCCTTAGTTACCTGGGTGCTGAGCCATAAAAGGCTTTATGGGTAAAAATTAATATAGCAGTAGACTTATATACCGCTTCATAGGCCTTTCAGGCCTCTCTAAGCGGTTTACAGAGAGTCAGCATATTGCCCCCAACAATCTGGGTCCTCATTTTACCCACCTCGGAAGGATGGAAGGCTGAGTCAACCCTGAGCCGGTGAGATTTGAACCGCTGACCTGCTGATCTAGCAGTAGCCTGCAGTGCTGCATTTAACCACTGCGCCACCTTGGCTCTTGACTTGTACTTAAAAGTCCATTGCCAGCCAATCCAGTGCCACAAAACCAGTAAATAAGGCAAGTTATTTAGGATCAAAAATATTGATCGATTGCAGAAATCCTTAAAAGTTTGTGAACCCTTTTAAATGTTCAATATTTTTGCATAAATATGCTCTACATAAAAAGAAACAGAATCAAGTAATTAGTCAACTGCATAACAAGAATGCATTATCTCTGTTCATTTATTCATTGAGGAGTGTGACCCAAAGTTACATATTTCTATATGGCAAAAAAATATGAATGTTTATTTTCAGTAACTAGCTTGATAATTGTCAGCAATTAATTACAACTAAACATTTACAATAACTATTGATCAATCCTGCACATTGGCTTGGAGTAATTTTAACCTAACCTTCTTTAAAAACAACTTCAATTTAGGTGTCAGGATTGCCATCCTGCTGCACCAGCTATTCTTTGCCAGATGCCAGTCTGCCATAACTGACAAGGGGAGGGGAGCTCAGGGAGGAGGAAGGACAGCTGGGATAAAGGGAATCAAAACTACTCTTCTTATCATCCTGTGAGAGCCGCTGACCATTCCAAGGTCATGGAATGGAATGCAACACCATCCTTCCCGCCAAGTCAGGGACGTCCACAACATTTCTACAGGATGAAAATCAAAACGTTCTTCTTCTGCTTTAACCATTCTTTGGTCATACAACTTGTGCTTGTTGGATTGCTGCCTTGCTTCATGATAGCCTTCCTCTTCAACTTTAATTCACAGACATCCTGACAGCTTCTTGCTGCTATAATTCAGAATTCATATTTCCACCAGTAACAGTAAATAGTCCTGATCCAGAGGCAGCAAAGTGTGCCCAAATCTAGTTAATGCCACCACCACTTTTCATAAATGGGATGAGGTTCTTATATGCCATAATTCAGTGTTTGTCTTTTGCCAAATACTGTATAACACTTCATTCAACCCTAACATTTTGATTTGCAACTCCTATATTCACAGATTATTCTTCCAATAGCCTTCTGTCTCATCCATGTAGTTTTCTATAAACTGTAGGCAAGAAGCAGTGTTCCTTTTTTAAAGTAATGGCTTTTTCTTTGCAATTCTGTCATACACACCATTGTTCCATGTTCTCCCAATGGTGGTCTCATAACATTGGCATTTGCAAATGCAAGAGAAGCTTTTAATTATTTAGGCACTACCCAGGGTTGAAACATTATAAAGCATTAATGCTATGTTCTTGGTTTTCTCTTGGTTGATCAATCATTCATGGGGAGAATGTTGAATTGCTTTCATTTGTACACAATCTACTCAACAGTTGATTGATGGAGTCCAAACTCTTTGGATTCCAGTTTTATAGTTTTGTCACCTTCTGGTGCGCATCAACAACTGTTTTTCAGAGATGGAGCATTGTTCTTACCTGATATGCTCCTTCTCATGGGGTGGTGATAACATCGAGGAATGGGTTGACCTCGTCTGCTTAGCTGATTGGACTGAGTCTGTCAGAGCTGTGAGGACATGCCTTTGTTACTAGGATTCCCCAGCTTTTGGAGAAGACAAAGTGATAGACTTGACATGTCTTGTTGTAAGATTCTCCCTTTATGGACTGAGGACCAAATGGTCTTTAGGTTCGGGCTGGATGCTATCTCCACTCCATGAGAAGGAGTGTATCAGGTAAGACCAACACCCCTTCTCCTTTGTGGTGGAGATAGCATCCTGGAATGGGACATAACAAAGCTGGCTTGTCCTTACAGGTGGGAAACAGTCTGGTCCGAAGTCACGCGCTTTGTGTGAACACTCTGCAGCACTCACCTGCCAAAGGCTGCCTCAGCGAGGCAAAGATGTTCAGTTTATAATGTTTGATAAAGGGGGAGGGAGAGGACCACATGGCTGCTCAACAGACCTCTTCTAATGAGGCCTGTGTTGCCCATGCCACAGTTGTGGCTGCGCGCCTGGTGGAGTGGGAGGTTATCCGCTGAGGAAACAGTAGGGCCTGAAGTTCGTATGCCTTGGCAATGCATGCCCTTATCCACTGACCCACTGTTGATGAGGTCACCTTCCTGCACATGGTTGACAGCTGAAAAGACAGAAAGAGGGACTCTGACCTCCTAAAAGAGGAAGTCTAGTCTCTCTCTCTCTCTCTCTCTCTCTCTCTCTCTGTGTGTGTGTGTGTGTGTGTGTGTGTGTGTGTGTGTGTGTGTTGCCTCTATTTCGGGATGTAATTCCCCTGGTCCTGGGGGAATCCTGCACCTGTCTCCATAGCCCAAAAGGAGAATAATATGGGGACACCCAAAAATTGCCTTTCTTAGAGAAAGACAGCAAGACTTTTCTCTTATCCCTGGACTCCACCAATACTGTGTCCATGGTGTCTCCAAAAAGATGTTCCCCTTTGAAGAGGGCTGAGGCAAGTCGCCACTTGTGGCGGGTGTCTGCCTGCCAGTGGCATAGCCAGAGCATGCAGCAGGCCACTACAGGAGACACAATGGCCTTTGAGGCACATCTGGCTGCGTTCAGCTTGGCGTCCACAGAGAACTGATTTGCTGCCACGAGTTTGCTAATGTCCTGGTGTGTCTCACGTCCATCTGCAGGATCCTCTCTTGCAACTGGCAAAGCCAGAGCAAGGATGCCCGGACCGCCCACACAGCTGCCTGATGAGCCTTCTGCAGTGTCTGCTCTGTTCTCCTATCTTCTGGCTTTAGGTTCTCCTCTGGTTCACCTGACATGGGAGACGAAGGTTGCAAGGCCACCACTGGAGCATCCACAGTTGGTGTCGGTAGGCCCCGTGCTAGATCCAGGTCTACATTGCAAAACCTCCTGTCAGCTGAAGATGGATTGGGAACTGCCGGAGGAGCAGTCCACTGCCTCTGGACCACAGACACACTCACACCTGATTGTTATTCCATTGATTGAAAATCTGACTCTAAAGTCCCCTTCAAATGAACTAATATTATTAGAGGTCCACATACTTTTGCCACACACGAATATGTACCTTTGATCATTTTCGTTAACAAATAAATGAGCAACAATAATGGTTTTTACACATTTGTTTATTTAGGCTATCTTCTATCTAATTTAGAGCCGGGGTAGAGAACATATCACATTTTAAGTCAGATGTATGAAAAATATTGAAAATTCAAACAGATTCACAAACTTTTAAGTACCACAGTACTTTTTGACAAGTGAGCCTTAGAATTAATGAAGACAACAATTTTTTTAAATGTTTATGCTTGAAATACTGTACATAGGATTGCAAATGTCAAGTTTATGCTGCTGCTTTGCATAATAATCTGTAGAATGAACCACAAAATAATTCAACTGGCATTTCAGAGAATGAAATTAAACCAGAACCGGTGTTTTGAAATAGTTTAGATAAATAAAAAAATGTTTTTATTTCTAAGTCTATAACTACAGGTAGTCCTCGGCTTAACCCCACCATGGAGCTCAACATTTCCATTTCAGCAAGATAATTGTTAAGTGTGTTTTATGACATTTCAAGCCATCATTGTTAAGTGAATCACTGTAGTTGTTTAGCAACACAGTTGTTAAGTGAATATGGCTTCTCCATTGATTTGGCTTGTCAGGTTACAAAAGGTGATGACATGACCCTGAGACAGTGCAACTGTCATAAATGCATGTCAGCTGCCATGCATCCAAATTTTGACCATGGGGAAGTTACAACAGGTTTGAGTGTGGAAAGTGGCATTTTTTACTGCCATTGTAACTTTGAACAGTCATTAAATGAATAAATAAGACAAGGGCTAACTCTAATGTCATGAAACTTTGGGGAAATTGTAGTCACATGCAAAACAACCCAGTTATGTGTAAGAAACAATCAAACATAATTCCCCTCTCTTCGGTCAAAAAATTTGAATGATCACACATATTAAAAGGAGTATATTTTCAGAATATCTGATAGCGTAAAAGTATAAAACGCTTCTAAAACAAATTGCAACAAACAATATAACAACTGCTTTAAACTATTTGTTTTAATTAAGAACATAGTTAAGAAATACATTTTTCGGTGACTATAGAATACAAATAGGGAGGAAACTTTTAAGTTAATTTAGATGCGACAATCTGGCATAATTTTTTGTTTAACTCATTTGGATAATGCTTCCATCTATTCTCAATAAGCCAACACAATTCTATTTGAAAAAAGTAACCAAAGATAAATATGCAAGGTTCCCCAAAAGCAATAATATAAAATTAAAAGACTCACTAGTATAAAACTTCATTGGCTTCATGCCGCTCATATCTCACGGTTTCACACATGATTCTGTAAAACAATTTTTAAAAAATTATAATGTGATATAAAAATATAACTAATTATTTCTATTTAATTATTTCTATTAATTTTCATGACTGCTTTAAACATTAAGTTTCTTGTCCTCTCTACTTGTATTATTAAGGTCATATGTACCTGTTCAGGAGGGGCTAAACCTATAGCCTGAATCAATGATGGCTAACCTTTTTGGTGCTGAGTGCCCAAAGCGCACGTGCACGTGTGCGAAACCCCAAAATGCAATGCGAGCATCCTGTGCGTGTGTCCACACACACACCATGCATGAGGTCTGCCTCCCACACATGCCCAAGCATCCCCTTGCATGCACGAACATCTCCCGTGCATCCACCCCACCCCCACTCACCCATTTTTGGCTTCCAGGTTGGTGCAGGTGGCTTTCCAGGCCCAGAACAGGTTCTGGGGGGGGGGGCCTCAGGCTGCACCTCCATGCCCCATTTTGACTTTCAGATTGGTGCAGGAGGACCTCCAGGACCAAAACGGGGGTGCACACCACAAACCCCAAAAATGCAATGCGAGCACTCCCCGCATGCACCCCACACATGCATGGCAGAGACCCAAAGACCATCTGGCCAGTGAGAGGCACATGAGCATGCATGGTGGAGCTGGGCTGGGGTGTCGGGTGGCGTGCTTGCAGAGAGGGCTCTGCGTGCCACCTGTGGCACACATGCCATAGGTTCACCATCATGGACCTATACAATATTATGTGATCATTTACCTAATTTCAAAGACTATTAGATATCTGAATTATTTTCCTACAATATTAGGTGGGGGAAAAAGTCAAGAGAAAACAATGAGAAAAGTATGCATCAGAAAAAAAGACAATTTTATCCATTTTGGTCCTTGCTTATACCTAGCTTTCTTCAATTCCATAAAATAATGGCATATCCCATCCACAAACAGATCAATTACTATCAATAGTATTAAATTGTAATTGGTTTCCACATATGTATCAAAACAGATGAACAGAATGTAGATCCTGTGTTTATTCTGTTCTGTGATATTTCATTTTGCATAATTGCCAACTCGATAGAAAATGCTATTTTACTGTAAATTAAATAACTTATTGAGTATTAAGAAATGGTCAACTGAGAGAAAACACAATGAACTCTGGGCTTTATGAACACATTTAAAATAATTCACAAAATAGTGAGAACAAAATTATGCTATTTAGAAAGACCTTGACAACATTGTGCAGAAATGTATTAAGAAGCATATGAGAGAATCAGGGCAAAGTATTAAGGAATCCTTTATTAATATTATCAGAAAAGATACTCCAGAAAAGAGTGTTTATGTGCAGATATCTACACGACACACTTGATTGTGAACGATCAGACTATTACTTGCTACTGATGTAGCTGAAGCTTGTTCAAGAGACATATACAGAAGCCGGCTTCTCAGAGACAGCCTATATACACAATGGAAATAATTCCTAATAATTTGCTAATGAAGAATTGTTATGTGGAGACATTTTTTTTCATAAAAACATTATCACTAAATAGTAAGCTAAGCAGAATAATTGCCATAATTGTACATATCTTCAACTGAATTAATTATAATAGTAAAATATACCAGAAACTGAAACTATGATTACTTTTTAAAAATAGAAGTAAACTGTGTCTATCCTTTAATGTCGATATTTGAAATAATTATTTGTATATAACAGAGTGTCCAGAGTATATATTTTTCTTAATAAATCTACATTTAGATGAAATATAACTTCTCAGGTATATTAATTTCAATTAAAAGTAAAACTCGTGGCATTCCTAAATGAAAATTGCCAAGTTGAAAAACGAAGGAATCATCACTTCCATTTGGTTGCAGATACTTGATTTTTGCTCAGCTTTCCTAATGCAATTGTCATGGTTAAATACAGTCATTTCTAACTTCCAGAAGTCACCTTTGGCATTTCATAATGATAATTAGTACATTCTAATTCTTCATGGAACAATGCTGTGAGAAATCTGATGGAATACAAATTCCTCTCCCACGTAGCTTACTCACAATTGTCTAACGGAGAACAATATCTTATCAAATAAGAGAGGTAGGTTTGAGGGTTTTTAGATGAAGTTACACCCTACAGATTCACATCTTCCCTAATCCAGTTCTGCCACTTGAAATTTAGATATCATTGGGAGCTAATTTTGATTAAGCAACACTAGTTTACCAGCTGTAACATCTTCTGAATAGAAAAAATCTGGCCACGATCATTTGCGTTCTTGTTATCCTACAACCTTATTAGTTTGTGAGACTGCATTTACAGATAGTTAAGAGGCTGAATTTGATGCAAATCATAACTGAACATATTTAATAAAACCTTGTTCCTGAAGCTTGTCCCAAGAAAGGTCAAGTTAAAGTGCCAGGTGATTTGATTTGATTGCACTTATATGCCGCCCTATTCCCAGAGGGACTCAGGGCGGCTAACAAATCAAGGGGAGGGAATACAGACAAGGGGGGGGGGGGAAGACAAGCAACTACAAAAAGAATTTAAAAACAATCAACAGCCCCCAATTCGAGCGGGGACGGGAACTCGTCAGCCCCAGGCCTGTCGGAACAGCCAGGTTTTAAAGGCTTTGCGGAAAGCCTGAAGGGTGGTGAGGGTCCGAATCTCCACCGGGAGCTTGTTCCAGAGGGCCGGAGCAGCCACAGAGAAGGCCCTCCTCCGGGTGGTAGACAATCGGCATTGGCCGGCAGATGGGATTCGGAGGAGGCCTAGTCTGTGGGATCTAATAGGTCTGTTGGAGGTAATTGGCAGCAGGCGGTCTCTCAAGTACCCAGGTCCAATACCATTTTTTAAAGCTTATACTGCTTGCAGTATAAGAATTGCTTTACTTCAACATACCTGAAAAATCATCCATTGACCCCTTTCTCTAAGTCTCTAAGAGGTCAACGTTTTTCCAAATAAGTACCAAAGGCATGTTTGTAACTAATAAATGAAGATAATAATAATTAATAGCAATAGCGCTTAAGACTTATATACTGTTTCATGATGCTTTACAGCCCTAAGTGGTTTGTAGAATCAGCATATTGCCTCCAATAAACTGAGTCCTCATTTTACCAAACTCAGAAGGATGAATGACTGAGTCAACCTTGAGCCAGTCAGGATTATATAGGATAATTAAACCTAATTAAGTATAATACTGCATATTTATTTAAGTAATATGTTATTATCTTAAGAATACAGCAAGCTACCCACAAGAGCAGCCAAACAGAAGGCCGCTCTTCCACTCTCATGTGTTGGTTAATTGACTATTTTTCAAAACTATGGGTCAGATGATTTCAGATGGCAGACCACATGTGGACTGCTGTTATAATTTAAAGTATGTGGCAACTAATAAGTAGGCTTATTTGGTTGCAGAACTTTGATAATTAAATGTTTTCCATGAGACAGGAATCCCCAGCATTGCTACTGGTCCGCAGCCTGTTGGCAGAAGCAGCAGTTGAGCATGCAAAGCGTCATTTGCACATGCACAGAATCTAGGTTGTACATGAGAAACCATCCCTTCCCCATGACCACTGCTTCACCACTGCCGATCCATGGACCCAAAAAGGTTGGGGACCACTGCCATGAGGATTTTGGCAGGCACTAATGTTACTTTCATCTACTGACAGATCAGAAAATTTTAAAACTCATCCAGGAACTTGGCTTAGCATTCTTTTGATTTATTAATTTACTTTTACTAGAGCAACCTACGCACGTCATACATATGTGCACGCACCCAAAATCCACATCTTATATTTTAATTTGAAATTTTGAAATTTCATATTCTGGCAAATATTTCAAATGGAAATTGGAAATTTTGTAGTATTTTTTTTAATCCCTGAACAAGGAAAAATAAGATAAACACTTGTACATTAACTGTTAACTTTATTAAGATTCTAGAACACATTTATATAAATAAAAATAATGATGGCCACATTTTTCTCCATTCACTGAAAACTGTCTAATAATTCATGATAGTTATGCAGAATAATACGGTCAGTTTTATTTGAAAAATGAGATGAGTAGGGGAGTCAACAGGAAGTTCTTCAGCTGCACAGATGGGGGGGGGCTCTCAAGAGCCTCACATGAACCGTGTCTGACAAATTCCGAGATACTTTTGGATCAGAACACACACACCCCGGAGGGGGCGAAGAGGGCAGCATCTCATCAGACTCAGAGGGACGCAACAGGCCCCTCGCAGGTTGGAGATTTGCTTTTTGAATCGGAGTCGGGGCTGACAAGACGCTGACTTCTTATCAAAGCAAAAGGAACAGGGGAGTGCGGAAGAGATGAAAGACCGGTAAGAAAATCTATCTAACCCACAGCCATAAATCAAATCTGGAAAAGGCAAAGAAATATTGAGAACATAAATAATATTGATGGTCAGATCAGGACTTTTTCAAAAAGAAAGAAAGGAAGGAAGGAAGGAAGGAAGGAAGGAAGGAAGGAAGGAAGGAAGGAAGGAAGGAAGGAAGGAAGGAAGGAAATGGAGGGTTAAAACCCCAGCCCCCCCAAAAGTTATTTATTTCAAACAATTTCAGACAGAAAGAAGAAAGCAGAGAAATATATACTCTAAACTTGGCTTTGGATTTGAAATAGAAACCAAATACTTTGAAGGATTTATTCTGAAGGATTTATTCTGTTTGAAGTCTTTCTAACTAATATATCTTAACTCCCCCCCAAAAAAAGAGCACTTCTTATTGATAACTGACAACCTAACTTTGACTGTGCGGGAAGTTTTAATTAATCAACTGCCATAAATCAGAATTTGGAAAAGTAGAAGGCAAACAAAAATACCCGAATCTGGCTGATCGGAAGTTTGTTTCAAGCGATATATTGTGAGTAGCTACAAGCGACCGGACCCAGTAAGGCAAAGAATAATAACAAAATAATAACAGAATAATAACAGAATCAAAAACTGGGAAATATGAAGGGTTTTTTGGTTTGGTTTTGTTGCTTTTTTTCTTCTTGTTTTTTGCTCAGCAAAAGATTAAGATGCCCCATCTTCTCTTCTGGTTTGAATTTAAGGTGGACCAGAATCTTGAAATAAGTTATAACTAACTGCAATTTTGGAACTGGACATTAAGGAAGAACAAAAGACTAAGATGGCTCCCATTGTTTTTCCCCACAGCAACTGAAGCAGATAAATTTAAGGTGGAACAGAACACTGAATTAAGAGCTGCATAACTGTATAATTAACTGTAACTTTGGAATGGACATCATGGAAAACTGGGAATTTAAAGAACTATGTAAAATTATAAAAAAATATGCATAAATCATTAATATCAAGCCTAATTAGAATTCTGAATCCAGAGAAGCAGATAGCTAAAGAAGAACTCAAAGAAGAAGGGGGG
This sequence comes from Thamnophis sirtalis, assembly GCF_051295495.1. Lineage (NCBI taxonomy): Eukaryota > Metazoa > Chordata > Lepidosauria > Squamata > Natricidae > Thamnophis > Thamnophis sirtalis. Next base: position 56,826,235 of record NW_028261390.1, on the reverse strand, counting down.
CGAGACATTGAAGGAGTAGAAACGGAGGGAAATAAAAAGCAGACAAAAAACTCCTTTGGTCCCGGCAGTGGTGTAGGAAAAATTGTGAAAAGGAGAAGTGTCCAAACAAAAAGGGGGGGGGGGGGAAGCAGACAAAAATGGTTTTGGAGGTTGGTAGTGGCATAAGGAAAATTGAAGTAGGAGATTATGCCCCAACAAAGAAAAATATAAAATATTCTTTTGATGAGTGACCTGGGGAAAATTGAAGGGCATGGATGTGTCAAAATAAAGAAAAGGGAGAAGACAGGAACAGAGAAGTGGGACAAAAGACTTACTAGGAAAAAACCAGATAACTAGAAACTATCATATGGGGAAATATAAAGTTAAGATAAGGGTTTTATCCATAAATATGATAATAAAATGGAGTTGCTAACTGGTTGAATATCATAATGGAAAGATAGCTAAATAAAAGTTAATATATATTGAATATGGATAAATATGAAACTGATATGGGGAGCTTGTAAAGCAGAGGTTTGTGATCCACCTTTTTAATATTATAATTAAATTGAGTTGCGAATTGATGGAATATGACAATAGAAGGATAACTAAGCCTGGGGCAAATTATATGAAACATGGACATATGTAGAACTTTTAAGATGATGAACTGCCGCTGGACGGTCCTTCTGCACCCAAACCATCCCGTAGCACAAAGCACAATGATTACATATGTATACTTTTCTGTTATATTGGTTTTTTTACTAAAAAGGAGGAGAAAAATTAAATATGTATATTGAAAAGGAATTGTAACTACCATCAATATAAAATGGCGTTCGCTCAGAAGCTGAAATACACCAAGTAAATGAGATGAAGAGTGGGAAGTAGAGGAAAAAAGTAAGGGAAGAAGAGAGGGATAGGAGAGAGGGCGGGGGGAGAGGAGGAGAGAAATGAGGAGTGGTAAGGGGAGGGAGGAGAAGGAAAGAGGAAGGGGAAATTGAGAAGGGAAGGATGACAGAGGGAAGAAAGGAGGTAGGGAGGGGGAGGAGAAAGGGAGAAGAAACTGATGGATAAGGTACAAATATGGTGTATGGAGAGTAGACGAGCCAATAATTGGTTTTTAGAAGTTGTTGGTAAGATGAATTGATGTAAACATTTAATAATACAATATGATGTTGGTTATGTAATAGCATACATGTGATTATATGTTATGAAAATAAAAAAATAAACTTTAATTAAAAAATGAGATGTGTATATTGTTTCGCCTAAACCATTATTTACTTCTGATTTGTGTTATTATCTATAATAAAAATAATTATATAAAAAATAGCAAGGCAATAGTCAATTAATGCAATACTTTGTAACAAAACTGTATAGGCCTAAAACAGAATAAAATACAATCAATTCAGCTTACCTGAGCTGATGTTCTCTTAAATTAGACAAAGCTTCCATTCCATGTAAATAAGAATATACTATCTCCAGATCCTGGAAAAAGAAGAGAACAAACATTTAAAATAGTATGAGAAAGTATGAGGGGTAAAATAGTTCCTATTTGTATAATAAAAGGAACTCAAACAAAATGATCTGATTTTCTTATTAGACCTACTGTAAGTGAACATTCCATAACAGGATTCTTTCTGAGACAAAATTCTCTTATGCACATTGATAGAAAACTAGTGGTGTTGTAGTGCCTGGACAGTGACCCACAGATCCTCTGTAGCCTGAAGGGCCGAGGAAGACTGGATCAGGAAGTTATTCAGATAGCACTGGAAATGCACGGGCAGAGCCTGCAGATGAGCCACCAGAATTTTTGTAAACAACCTAGGTGCTAATAAAAGGCCGAATGGCATGGCCCTATATTGATAATGGTGCCCCGCATACTGAAACCGGAGGTATTGCCAGTGCAGTTGCCGAATAAGGATACGTAGATAGGCCTCAGTGAGATCAATGGATGAGAGGAAGTAGCCTGCCGAATGCCCCCCAAAATTGTGTGAAATGACTGCATTTTGAACCGCAGGTATACAAGATGGAAAGCCCTAGCAACAGAGGAGTGCCCTAACAGCTCAAATAGACGAGGTCAACCCATTCCTAGATATCTCCACCAAGATGGAGAAATATTCACTTGGAAATGCGACAAAGAAATCTTGATTTCTAGATCAGATTATTAGGTTAACTTTTTAAAAATCCAGAAATTTATAAAGCTGCCCAATTCTATAACAACTCTAAGTAACCTACACCAAAAACAATCAAATAATTAAAGCAAAAACATCAACAACAACAAAAAAAAAAACAGCAGAAGAAATCTAACACTAAAAAAACCCCTCAAATATGGCACCCACCCTAACTCACAGCCTGGGGACAGAGCTAGGTTTTCAAAACTCTCTTAAACATGGTCTGAGCAGGGACCAGATATATCTCTTGCCCAGAGGGCAAGTACAGTAACTAAGAACAATTCCTAGATGCTATCAGGTCATACTATTTAATGGATAGGACCTAGGGCAGCGATGGTGAACCTTTTTTGGCTCACGTGCCATAAATAGGGGGAGCGCAGGGGGGGTTGTGTGCAAGCATGCCGCACCCATAATACAATGCGTGACCCCCCCAACGTGCACGCACGCATGACAGGCGCTCCCCCCCATTTTTTGCATGCTTTTTTCGCGCTCCCCAAGCTCCAGAAGCTTTGCCTGGGGAGGGCAAAAACAGCCTCCCCCCCCCATAGGCCCGCCGGAGGCTTCAGGTAAGCTCCCTGAAGCCTCCGGAGCATAAAAAACCAGCTCTACGGGCAAACCGTAAGTTCGGGAATGGACTTCTGGTTTGCTTGTTGGGCCAGTTTAAGCCCTCCAGAGCCTTCAGGGGCTTTCAGGGACTAAAAACAGCCCTATGAGCAAACCGGGACTTCTGGTTTGTCCGTTGGGTCAGGCCTCTGAAGGCTCCAAAGGGCTTAAACCAGCCCTACGAGCAAACCAGAACTCTGTTCCCAAAGTTCCGGTTTGCCCATAGGGCTGGGTTTTTGTGCTCCGGAGGCTTCAGGGAAGCTCCTGAAGCCTCCGGAGGGGGCAAGGGAGGCTGTTTTCGCCCTCCCCAGGTTCTTATAAAGCCTCTGGAGCCTGGGGAGGGTGGAAAATGGCTTTAAAAAAGGCTGAACTCTGACTTCCTGGGGGCGTGGCCTGTTGCCGAGGAGGGCTCCATCGAGCTCCTCAGAGATCTGGTCTGTATATCTAAATAAGATCATAGATAGCACCCCTTTTTGGCTAAGAAAGGGGCAGGGAGTAGCTCTGTAGGCTAGGGTCTATTCGTAAGCCACAGCCTTTTTCTTTTTTTTGGCTGTGGATAGAGATTAGATCCAGCCGGAGCGGAGCTTTTATCTCCAGCCAGTTCTTCTCAGCTGCCTTTTTTTTTTTGGCAGCCCCAGACAGGCTAGCCCCCCCCCCCCCAAGGACAAAACAAAGTTTTTTCAAGCTAGAGTTGATACGGGCGGGTCCCACCCCTGTGAGATTTATGCTTTTATTACTATCTTAAATACCAGCACCATTTGTCTTAGAGACTTCTTTGTCTAAATGGACTTCAAAATGGCGATTTCTCTCCGTGGATGATTGATAGTGGATGTACTTAGCCGGTTTTACCTTCCTGCAGACCGCTCCTTAACAAAATAAACTCTTCTTCTTTGGAAATAGAGGGGAGCAAAGCGCTGCTTACTTGTTTATTTATTATGGCACCCAGGTCAAAGAAGCGTCTTGCTACAAATGTGTCTAAAGAATTTAAAGAATTTTTACTGGAACCACAGCCTTTGTCTCCTATGCCCTCTACTGGAGAATTTTTAACACAGGAATATCTCCTTAAAATGTTTAATGCCTTTAAACAAGAAATTAAGGAATTTGTATTGGAACTATATGATGATTTAAAGTCTAAAGTTAATCAAATGAAGGCGAATACGTTTGCAGCCGTGTCTGCCCTGTCAGATTACTCTGCTGAAATAGAGAACAAATTGGAAAGTTTGGAGAAGGCTAATTTTAATTTGACTACCAATATTCAAATTTTACAACAAAAAATTAGAGACAATGAAGAACAGCTTATGATGATAAATTTTAATAGGAAGGCATTTGCAATAAGAGTCAGAGGATTCCGTGAAAAGGAGCAAGAGAATCTGAAACAGACCTTTGCTGAAGCCTTCAGCCATGCGGTGGGAAGCCCGGGACTTAACTTTGATTGGCAGATTCGGAAAATCTATCGCCAGAACTCATTGATAGCGGAACAGCGACAGCTCCCGAGGGACATAATTATACATTTCTTTACAAAAGAATCTAGAAATGCGATTGTGCAAAAGTTTCATAATAACAGTCTCCGAGTTGATGACCAGGACCTGATTGTCTTCAAAGATATTCCTTTCCAGATGCTGAAAGCAAGAAGGGACTACACCTTTTTAACTAAGGAGCTTAGGAGTCAACAGATTCGATACAGATGGGAGGCCCCTGCCGGCATCGCGGTTACATTTGAGAATCAAAGATTTCGTCTTAACTCTGTTTCGGAGGCTCAAGATTTCTATTGTAGGACTCTGAAGGCGGGACTTCCTGATTCACTTGGAAGAGAGGAGAGACAAGCGGAAGGAGAAGGCAAGCGACAGGCCTTTTAATCTTAAAAAAAATGAAATTAGGCTACCAAACAGCCAAAAAAGCTGAAAAAATTTCGCATTTACTATATATGGATGATTTGAAACTCTATGGAAAGTCAGAAATAGAAATCCAATCATTGACAAATACAGTCCGAGTATTCAGCACCGATATTTCAATGCAGTTTGGCATGGGAATATGCGCCACTGTATCCATAAAAAGGGGCAAAATCACTGCATCTGAGGGAATTGAAATGCCCAATGGCCAACTAATTAAATGCAAAGAAAATGAAGCCTACAAATACTTAGGCATTCTGCAGTTGGATAACATCAAGCATGGAGAAGTAAAAACTATTGTCAGGCGAGAGTACACCAACAGAGTTAGGAAAATTTTAAAATCTAAATTGAATGGTGGAAATACAATCAAGGCCATAAATACCTGGGCAATACCAGTTATAAGATACACAGCTGGCATAGTTAACTGGACACAAACTGATTTGGACCTTTTGGACCGAAAAACCAGGAAACTAATGACAATACACTACAGTTTACATCCACGTGGTGATACTGATAGACTATATCTGCCCCGAAAATCAGGTGGCAGAGGATTATTACAAGTGAAGCAAACAGTTGAAGAAGAAAAACATGCACGGGCTGATTATTTAAAAGACACTCAAGAACATCTATTAATCGAAGTAAAGAACAAAAATCTACTGAAGGCCCAACAGACAAAACAAGAATACAGAAAAGATGTGATAAAATCAAGAATGGAGAGTTGGCAGAACAAAGCACTGCATGGTCAATTTCTGGAAAAAATAAAAGATAAAGTGGACAGTGAACAAACTTGGTTATGGTTAAAAACAGGTACATTAAAGAAAGAAACAGAGTCACTAATCCTGGCTGCGCAAGAACAAGCTATCCGCACAAATGCCATTAAGGCCAAAATCGAAAAATCCTCTGATGATGCCAAATGCAGACTTTGCAAAGAAGCTGATGAAACTGTTGATCACATACTCAGCTGCTGTAAAAAAATCGCGCAGACTGATTATAAATTGCGGCACAATTCAGTAGCACAAATGATCCATTGGAATTTGTGCAAAAATTATAATATTAAAACAGCAACAAACTGGTGGGAACATCAGCCTGAAAAAGTCACCGAAAATCAGATGGTCAAGATCTTGTGGGATTTCCGTATACAAACCGACAAAATACTGGCGCATAATACACCAGACATCACACTGGTTGAGAAAAATAAGGTCACAATCATAGACATCGCAATACCAGATGATAGCAGGGTCGCCGAGAAGGAACATGAAAAAATCGCAAGATACCAGGACTTAAAAATCGAAATTCAACGACTATGGCACAAACCAGCAGTGGTAATTCCAGTAGTAATTGGCACACTGGGTGCTATTCCAAAAGCACTGGAATTACATTTAAAACAGTTAAAAATTGACAAAATCACCATCAGTCAAATGCAAAAAGCCGCACTGCTTGGATCTGCACGCATATTACGAAAATACGTTACGACGTCCTAGGCCCCTGGGTGGGGCCCGACTAGTAACCAATGCCAAATCCGGCGAAACAACTGGCCGCTGTGATACAATTGTACAACAACAACAACAATAATAACAACAACATGAAAGTATTACTGCTATTAATTGTGTTTCATGTTTAATGAATAACAGATGATAATAATAATTAATAGCAGTATATACGTTCATGTTTGTGTTCTTGATTTAGTAAGATTTAGAAACTAAAGATTTATTTTTGTTACTTAGAATTAATATATCTGAATATTTATAAAAATGTAAAAAAAAACCATTTCAATTCCACAAGATGGCAGTCTCAATTAGTTTTTGAAGGATTTATAAAACTAAAAATCTCCTATAAGATAAATAAAATTATTTAAGACAGATCAATTCAATTAAAAGCAAGGTGATTAACTTTATGAATTAATTCAAATTGTATTAACGATATAAACTAATGATTTGAATTTAAACTGATGCTACATCTATTATAACCAACTCTTATACTAGCTATGAAATTAGCCCTAAAACTTTTTTTTCTGCATATATTCTACTTCAGTGATTATCCAACTTTAAGATGCAACAACCAATATATTCTTTTATATAAATAATGTCATATATTATTTGCAGGTAGTCTTTGTTTAACCAAGGCAATGGGTCTGCCAGGACTGATGTCACTAAGGAATACAGTCACATAATGTACACCTTACAACCACATCACTTAGAAATTCAAGTCCAATTACCATCATTAAGCAAAGACTACTCATAACCCCTTCCAAACATCATTAAAACCAATTTCTGTGACCCACTTTTTTTCCCTTGACAGCTATAAACGCAATGCATGCTAAAACAATCAAAATTCTACAAAGCACTCTAAATGTAATTTATAAAGAAAAAGCATCTAGACTTATATCTGCATCTTGAAAAGATCACAAACTGAAATCTAAGAATGAAATATAACAAAAAGAAAAAAGTACCAGAGTAATCAAAATTAAACCATAAATGTGTTTTGCCAACACATTTTGATGGAAGTAGATTCATAAAAAACTCATGTATGAAGTTTCTATCTGTCTTTCAAATTTAAATAGCTTTATTCTATTTGATTTAACAATTCACAAAGAATGGTAGAATATGGTTTGCAGAGGAACAGACAGTAACAGGAAGATCCCTTGAGGCTCCCTGAATCTGTTTTAAAATAGAATTATAGGAATTAAGAATTATTTTATAGCCATTCAGAACTACCATAACATAGAACACAAAAGAGTATATTTATATCAAGTCTACTTTTTCATTTATATATGAATGTACAGTAGCATCCAATTCTCCTTTGATCCTAATTTCAGTTTTCAAACTTGTAAATTTACTGTCCATCTGTTTATAAAACAACTGCAATTGCCATGAATTTAAAATATGTGATTTGACCTATCTGAGATAACAATACATCAGAATTTTATAGCTGTATCTATCTAATCAGAGCTTGGACCAGAGCGATTATCCCCTTCTTCTCTATCCAACCATTGTAAAAAGTACATCTAGCTTTTTTCCCTCTTTATAAACTTGAATGGAGTTATTGGTTGAAGGGGAATCACCATTTATGAGGTATATTATTAACATAATGCTGCATCCATGTTATTTAAGGCAAGATGAAAGAGTTCACTCACCCTTCACCTATCCATCTAGAGAGGAGGAATGGAGGAAAGAAAGGTAACCAATTATGGAGCCATTTATATTGGAAGTCTTGAACTAAGTTATATGTAGCTATCATCAAGAATATTGAAAGAATAGACAATGTGGGTGACTTTGAGCCAGTGATCTCCTCTTAGCTCAACTCACCTCACAAGGCTGTTCTGGGGAAAATAGGAGGAGGAAAGAGTATTAGGTATAATTATCTCCTTAAGTTATTCATAAAAATAATGAAGGTGCAATAAATCATTAAAAATAAATACTTTATTTGATAATTAAATAAGCTGAAATAGATGATAGATAATTATTTCCACAACAGAATTAAAAAGTATGCAAGTAATATAAAGGTGTGCATTGGAATCCATATTTTACAAACCAATTGATCAGAATTCTGCACGCCCAAATTCTGCTGTTTATTACATTATATAAAAGTAAGCCTAATATCCTGGAAATTTTGATTAAACCAATTAATTATTAAAGTATGCTTCCAGTTGTTTTCCTGTGCATGGAAAATGAAATACAAATATATTTTTCTTGAATTTTTTTGCTTTACATTATTTATGGTGTTAGAAGTAATTTTATCTAATATGTTCTGGAACTATTAAATTAATGGTGCAAAGATTCACCCATACAAGCAAGTTTAAGTGCATGGGTCCAAATAAGCACAATTTACGCAATGTATGCTGTTGTTAAAAGCTTTTATCAGAATAAAAAGAAGAAAATAAGTCATCCATGATTATAACAATGCCATAATGAGAAGATAAGTGTGAAAGACACTAGATGAAAAATTAAAGCCTGTCAGCTCTTTCAGTCACTAAAAAAAAAAGCAGAAAATTGCAGGGTTCTTCTCTGTGCCTCTTTTTACAACACTGTTGTAAGACATACAATTAAAGATTTAACAAACAGGATTGAAGAACTGTAGTAATAAATCCTTTCCCACATTACATAATAAAGCAACCCAGATTTTTGTAGTCTGAATTAAAGAAATTCTTATTAAAATTATGTTATATATTCACATATTAATACATTTAGATACTAGAGAAATAAAAAACAATATACTATATATATAGTTTGAGTCATTCTGTCAAAGCATATAACCTATTAATTACTATTAACTTGATCATATGCATTCAAATTTATTTCAAGTAACAGATACAATTACTTGAGGTAAGTAAAAGAAAAGCAAATTGAATCTAAACACATCTGACGGTTTTGAGAACTTTTTTTTAAATTTATGTAAAACAAAAACAGCAGTAATTATTTGGTTATTGAATTTAAGGTCAGTGACTCTGGGTGGCTTACAAGTCATAAAATAGATTATAATTTAAAAAAATTTAAAGCTTTTATAAAATAATGAAACCAGTAAAACCAATGAAAACCATTAAAACATCCAATTCAAGATACACAAGAGGAAGATATTTGGCCCATTAGGAATATAGCCAGGAAATGGTCCCTTGGCTCATTGAGTGTCCCAGGTTCAGAAACCTACACCAGTTTTACAAAAGGTTGATAGGGTTGGGGTCATTCTGATCTCCAAAGGAAGGATAAAGCAGGGACCATTGCAGAATGAGGTCCCCTTCTGATCCTTGAAGCCAACATTCTTTGGCTGATGGGATCTGAAGAATGTCATTTCTAAATAGGGGGCCTGGAGTAGATCTCTCTCCTTCTATCAATACTGACTGGAACTAGATTGATGGTATCGAATGCCAGTGAGAGGTCAAGAAGAGCCAGAATGGATATGCTACCTCCATCTCGTTCCCGCCAGTCATCCATGAGCACAATCAATGCCGCTTCAATTAGTTCCATGCAACACATAATGAATAAAAATTAAAACTACTATTTATAGGCCTTTTAACTGGGCTGAAATATACATACCGTATTTTTCGGAGTATAAGACGCACCAAGGTTTTGAAGAGGATTTTTTTTTAAAAAGTAGGTAGGTAGGTAGGTAGGTAGAGGGGGAGAGAGGGAGAGAAAGAGAGAGAAATACAGTAGGTAGATAGGGAAAGTGATAGTGTGTCGGTAGGTAGGTAGAGGGATAGAGAGAGAGAAATAGAAATAGATAGAGAGAAATACAGTAGATAGGTAGGGAGAGAGAGAGTAGTTAAGTAGGTAGGTAGATAAAGGGATAGAAAGAAAGAAAGAAAGAAATAGAGAGAGAGAAATACAGTAGGTAGGTAGGGAGAGTGTGTAGGTAGGTAGGTAGAGGGATAGAGAGAGAGAAATAGAGACAGAAAAATACAGTAGACAGGTAGGTGTTTCTGATGGCACAGCACTTGATCAATGTAATTCTCATCAGTTAAAGAGCTTTCCAAAAGGAAAAAAAAAGTTTTTGCACTCTGCAAACCTCCCAAAAATGGGTACGTTTTTTTTTTAAAGGCATGAATAGCCTTGGGGGGGGGCTTGCAGAGTGCTCCTGGGGGGGGGGCAAAAACAAGCAAAAAACAGCTTGTTTTTTCACGAAAACAGGTCCGTTTTTTTGTCAAAAATATTGCATGCGTAGCCTTATGGAGGCTTATAGAATGCTGCTGGGGCTGGGGGGGTGGGGCAAAAAAGGACGTTTTTTGCTCATTTCTGCCCTCCCCAGTTCCCAGGAGCTCTCTGAAAGGCTCCATAAGGGTAAGCACGGCCATTTTAATGAAGGGAGTGGGGCTTCAGGAGGCAAAAAATGCTGTATTCAGTGCATAAGGCGCACCCAGATTTTCAGCCACTTTTTTGAGGAAAAAAGGTGCGTCTTATACTCTGAAAAATACAGTAAATCTCTAATAACATGTAGATTTCCTTATTAACAGGTATTCATCTGACAGGATAGTCACAAAGCGGGGAGAGTACAGGTAATCATTGATTATGCCCGCAATTGAGCCCAAAATTTCCATTGCAAAGCAAGACAGTTAAGTGTGTTTAGCCATTATTCTTGGCAGTAAGCAAATTGTCACAATCAAGTTAAAATAAATATCCAGGCAGATAAATACAGCCACATCATTATTATTATCTTGCCTCTTATAAATATGTACTGTACACATATTCTCCCACAATCTCTTCCTTTTATAATATGCACACTAGGCACTTTACACTTTTATACTACATACTACTAAAATTATTAAGATAAAATGCTTTAATTCTAGAAATTCTGGCAGCTTCCAAATTTTATCCTCAGGTAGATTATTATCTTACCAAGCACCTTACTTTAGCTTCAATTCAATTAATTAAAATATATATGATACCATATTTGGGTAACTAATTGTAGAACAAGATAATGATTCCTCTGGCACAAAACATATGGTCTCAAAGAGGGGTGGGCAAATAATGCTTTGTCTCATACTAACAATGCTCCAGGGCAATTAAATAGATAAACTGATTATTGTATTGTACATACTATTGCAAGATGATTTCTTACATATTAACAGATGTTTGATTAGAAGCTATCTTAAGTATAGAGTTATGGACCATAAAGCATCCTTTCTGTTGTGTTGATAAATGATTAGTCCTAAATTAAGGACTACCTGTAATTACGAATCTCATAACTTTCCTAAATAAGAAGGCTTAAATTTCTATGGCAAGATCAGTTATATCTGTGTCTTAAAGGAGTTGTGGATATCAAATTAGTGTCTTTTTGTGATTTTTGAGACCTTGTGTATAGCTTAAAGAAGACTGAATAAAAGTAAATGCTGTTCCTATCTTCAAAATAAAATAAGAGCCAACTACAGATTAGACACTCAAAACATTGCTACCAGGAAAAACTCTGAAACAACTCTTCAAAAAGGCAAATTATTTCCTGTCAAAATTAAACAGCAATGTTTCTAATTCCAAAAGATTACAAAGAATTCATGTTGTTTCTTTGAAAGCTTTATAGAATAAATTTTCCAAAGATTTGGCATTCCAAGCAACACTTTTATGATTAAAAGAATATTTCACACAGATAAAAAGTTTCTTTACAGTTGCTTAAGAAAGCTGGTTCACTGATCAGTCTCTTAAGTCAGAACATATTGTATATATAAAATCTAGGATATTGGCATCTCCGGTATTAAGAACATTAAGTACAAAACATCAGAGCAGGATGTCTGGCTGCACCTACCTAATAATTATAATGGGGTGCTGCTTGCTTGAGGGTGCAAACATATTAATCATGAATCAGAGAAGAAATAATTTAAGATTGCCTCAATATGGGTTAAAGATAAGCTGAAGATAATGTCAGAACAATACACCAGAAAAAAGAGGTAGATGGAGCATGACTGTCTTATGTTAAAGAGAAATATGTCTCTAAACTAGCTCTCATTCTAATTAAGTATCATATACAATTCATACGAATACTGGGAAATATATTCCTCATAATCACAATCTCATGAGCTCTTGAAATTTTCCTTCTGATGAAGCGACTTACAAAGACATACCATTTAGCCAATAAATGAATGACTACTCTGCATAAATAAATATACTTACCGATAGAGGGAGCATTCACAGTTTTAATAGAATTGGAGGAAAAAGGCCTGGTTTCCCCAAAGAAACATTCAATAAACATACAATCAATTTCAGCCAATGATGGAAATAACTTGAGGTTGTATGCTGATGTAATGCTTATAATGCTTCATCATACTTTAGATGCAGCAAGTAAGAAGTGATGGTATGATATTGCACACAAAACAAAGTTTGTACATTTCTGGTATCTATTTTAAGTTATACATTTTGGGGGAATATAGTCTTCCCAGAATGCAATATAATTATTAACAATATAATCAATTTCAGAGCAAACATACCTTTGTTGGTGATTAGAGTATGAAATAAAAATTGACTGAACATTTATTTTCTTATTATAGTTACAATTGAAATAGACAATTTAAAAAGTGGATAAATCTATGCATAACTGACCATAGCAAAAACAAATGTTAGTATAGAGTATAAGTAATTTTTAGCAACTACAATTAGGACTGGCAACTGGGTCATTAATCAAAGCGGATGCTAAGGAAAACCAGGAATATGCTTATGATCTTCTTCAGCTATCCTTTGCTTTACAGTACTGCAAAGATCACAAATGCGAAGATTGTTTGCGGTTAGTTTTTCATAACACTTGTAGCTACAAACGATCACTACAAGAGGCAGTCACTAAATGAAATTACCCGAATAGTTCATATGTAATGAAGTTGCCAATGGCCAAAACATATTTCAATCCTGATAGTAAATTGGATTCCATTAATACATCTCTATTTGTCTTACAATGTTTTAGATTGATTTGTTCAACTAAGGATGGTGATGTTATTTTGGTAAGTATATGGACAATACACGATTGTTATGTATTTATGCTGTTAAATTCATAACTGATTCTTTGCAAATTACTTCTGCAAATTAACTTTTTTTAAAAAAAAACAATCATACATTGTTAAGCCAATATGGCAGCAGAGAAAGAAATCAGAGATCTTCTATATTAACCATTCACCAGGCTCAAAGCAATACCTCAGGGAGGAAGTTGTCATATTCCTAACAGCTGCAGAGTTGATGAATAAAAAGCTACAGCTGAAAATAAGTAGAGGAATATGAGTAAACATAAGGGAGGAAATAACTTTAAGGGAGTATCAGTTTCCACAGAATAAGAACTTTTAGAGTATATAACGGTGGGGAAGCCAGCCAAGGGTAAGTGTATCATACTTACTGCATAAGAATGAAGGAAAAGGGAGCTTCCACGAGCACATTAGTTGTGCCTGAGTTTCTGGAAAAATACTGCTGACCCAGAGCAAAGATGCCAACAATGCTGGACTGACTAATTTAAAGCACTTGTTGCCAGTCTGATGATACAGCTTGTTCCTCCTTTCCTACATGTTGATTTAATTTGGTGGAAGACATCAATAAAATACTGCTGTCAGAGATTTGGTTTCTTCTTGTTTTATCTCAAATTGTTAGGTTTTATGCAAAACACATGAAACAAGCATCTGATCTTTCCATCTAAAATAAAATTCAGATCTGAAACACAATCCATTTCTTTTTCCAAGACAAGAGTTCCAGCTACTGTTACAAATAATTCCTGGCTACCTCGTTGGTTGCATCTTAAATCTCAAATGCATATCTTATTTTCTAAATTTTAATAGCTCAGAATTGTAAATCACTTAATCCATATGTGTGTTAAATGTATTATATTTTCCACTCAAGTTTATTACCCACAATTTTAATTTCCAATAAGAAATTAACATGACAAGTTGGGAAAAACCTATGATAGTCTGCTCATTTTGTCTGCTTAATTGTACAGGAAATACCTATGAAATGTACCCATTTTTAGACTTAAGAAGCAATATTAGAATGAAATTGAAATTCCCTTAAAACTTTAAAAAAGATAACATAATTGAGAACTTTCCAGATGATTCTCCAAATATATTTAGATAAAGAAGAAACTTTTACAACTGTCTTTCAGGATAAGAAGATTAAATTCTGACTGGTTATTCCATTTCATCTAGAGCTCTTTTTGGATGTGGGCAAAGGTTTGTTTATTCTGTTGATGATTCTAAAAGGATATTGGCATTCATTAATAGCACAACATGGAAATTAGTATAGTTTATTTTCTAATAATATTCAGAACAATTTAGATTCAGAACAATTTAGATAAGTAATTACTAAAAAAATATGAAAATGTATACAGTAAAACTAAAAATTTAAAAATCAACAACTGTTATGGCTTCCAAATGACATTTCCTCAATACTGTAACCTAAGACAAGTTACCAATCTCATCCTTAAAAATATAAAATCTGTATTAAAAAAATATTACTTCTTTATTTTAGATTTTCTCAAAACAACAAACCAACAGGTTCCGGATTTTTAAAAAATTTCTTCATCTCAGAATTCTGGAATAAATCCTAGGTGTAGAAAAAAAAACTTTAATCTCATTTTATTTAGCTGTCAGCCAAATTTTACTGAATAAATTGCTCCTTATGTTTATCAAGGCAGAGTTGGAGAAACCTTTATTTTCTTTAGTTTCAACTGCAAAGATCCTGCACAGTAATATCAGTGAAGCTATGAACCCTACTGACATCTCAAAAATCTCACAACAACAGGATTGAGTTTGTGGGCTAACTGTAAATAGAAATCAACCAGTAAATATCTTCAAGCATCAGAGCGAGAGCAATATGAACATCAGCAGGGTTGTGGGAGGGAGATGTGCGATATTTTCTTGCTTTGCAGAACCGAGTAAGGGCGATGTATTAGGATGAAAAGGGATTCCAGTCATTCATATTGCAGGGAGGCAACGCACCCAATAGAAGGACTAGAAAGCAGGGAGAGAGAAGTAGAAAGAACATTAAAGGATGAGGTTTCTCAAGGGCCCTGTTGTGAAGCAAAACTGCAATGTGGCTTCCTATATCCACTGCTCCTGTCCAGACCTTTACTCCTCCATAGCCACAGCGGAGACTGGGTGCCTGCCTCAGAAAGATAGATGTCTGTCAACTCCTGAGCATCTCCTCCTAGCTAGCCCGAGATCGAAAGGGACACCTTCCCAGCCCCATTTGATGTTCTAAGTGGCATTTGGCGTAAGTCTCCATCCCAGTGCACTTGCAAAGAGGAGGCGCTCATAGCTGATTGGCTGGCTTAGACTGTTTCTTCTATTTGGGTGGGATGGGAGCCACCAGAGAAAGTTAACTGGCTTTGGAAAAAAGACAGAACCCTCTCATTGGTGGTTGCTTTGGGGAGACTGAGGCTCATCCAACAGAGCATCCTCAAAACCCCACCAAAGCCAGGCAAAAGGTGGCTCAATAACCATTTGCCAAATTTGCTGCGTGGAAAAGTTTGATTGAATGCAGGAAAGTTTGAAGGAGCCAGGACCTGGCAAGTGGCTGCAGAGCTGCGCTTCATTCTGCCAGTGCTGTCCAAGAACAATTGATGGTCATCCAATAGAGCATCTCCCATGCCCATCAATGTTAACATTTATATTTACAATGAATGTAAATATACATTACATTCCCTTCTTGCTAATTATCCAGCAATAGGGTGGGTACGTAGGAGGAGGGGCGAAATTCAGCAGGTTCTGGAGAACCGGTAGCGGAAATTTTGAGTAGTTTGAAGAACCGGTAAATACCACCTCTGGCTGTCCCCAGAGGGAATGGAAATTTTGCAATATTCTTCCACCAGTAGTGGGGAGGGAATGGCGATTTTGCAGCATCTTTCCCCTGCCAAGCCCACCAATTCATGCCCACAGAACCGGTAGTAAAAACATTTGAATTTCACCATTGTGTAGGAGGCAAACAAAAGCAGAAGGTGTGAAACTTTTTGTTGATTTTGAGCCAGAATACAGTTTTTTTCACTAAGCAACTGCTTTGCTGGTCCCAATTGTGGTCCTTAAACACAGACCACCTTTATAGGAAATCTCAACTATTAATTCCTACCTACAGACACTATGTGACATATAACTTGCAATAGGCACAATTCAACCTGAAAATTGTTATTTAATTTCTACACTATTTCATTTTTATCACAAGTTTCAAGCTGAGTGAACCTTGGTGAATCAGTCACAAGTTATTTAACTTTGTCATTTTCTGATTTCTTGTTACTGATTTAGTACCTAATACAAAAAGTTATCTTTCACATCATATACATTGTTTTGTTTTAAAAAATAGTTGTTTTAAAAGTCTGCAAGTAGTCGTTTTAAAACTGTGTAAGCTTTGGAAAACTGTTTTTAAAAGTATAAGTGAAACCATAGAATTCTCATTTTCTGGTAGTGAAAATGGCTCTGGATTTTCTTCAACTCACTCAAGAAATTATTCCTGAGAGAATGAATCCCGCTTTGTCTATCTTCTCAATTTCACAGTCAGAATTAATCAAGTAAGAAACAGCACAGTAATATAACAAAGACAGACAAGAGGAATTTTCTGCTTACCAATTAAATAGTAAAGCAGCCAAAAAGATCAGGAGACAGCCAGCAGCTTTGAAGAAAAGTGAGCTTTAAAAGCACTTTAATATGCTGACCATAAAACTGGCTGAATATGCTAATTATATAATGTTTTATTGATAATTATGCATGCTTAATATCAACATGCATTGTTACAGTACAATACTTTAGTAAATGTTCCAATTGATTCATTTAATTTTTTTAAAATATCATGAAATAACTTTATTTGCAGATACAAATGAGGTAGACATTTGTATTTAGTAGACTAATTTGGCGGCTAGGGCTGCCAGTACCTTTGTGTATATCCTGGGGGGCCGAGGACAGTCCGAAAGGAAGATCTCGGTACTGCAAGTGCCTCCCCCCCATAAGAGAAACTGAGATATTTTCGGTGGTCTATGAAGATGGGAATTTGAAGGTAAGCTTCAGTCAAGTCCACCGACACGAGGAAGTCGCCTTTTCTGACGCCCTGCAGGATGGTGTGCAGAGAATGCATTTTGAACTGCCGGTAGACAATATGGCAGTTCAACTATTTTAGATCCAAAATTGCTCTCCATCCCCCAGAATTCTTCCATGGGAAGAATAAAAGCTCTGTCCTTCCTGATGGGGAAGAACCGGTTGGATGGCCCGGATCTCCAACAGGTGCTGAATGGCCTGTTCCATCAATGACCTCTTGCGAGGACACTGAGATACCGGGCATGGCATGAAGTGTTCCTGGGAGATGGAAAGGAATTCCAGCTTCAGGCCAAATTTGACAGTTTTGAGTACCCAATTGTCTGTTGTGGTCTCTTCCCAGCAGTGGGCAAAGAACGCCAGGCGGCCTCCGATTGGAAGAGAGTCCAGATAGTCATTTTCAACATGAAAATTGGCAGTTGCTTCCTCCATGGTAAGACTTCTTGAGGGGGGAACGCTGTGCGTTTCTGTTAGATCTGTCCTGGTGAGATCCCTGTCTGGGAGTGTAGGATTGACGTTGCGGACGGGAGAAGGAAGTTCCCCCGTCCATCAGCCGAAAGGGCGACCTCCTATAGTACAGAGCAGGATGACTGTCCTGTTTCTTATAGATGGATGAAAAGACCTTGTCTTTAGATTACGTAAGGTACTGATCCAAAGAGGTACCAAATAATTGGGTGCCACTGAAGGAAACCATCAGGCGCCACTTTGTATGGACGTCCGCCTACCATGGCTTGAGCCAAAGCAGACGCCTGGCTGTGACCGAAGCGGCCACGGCTTTAGAAGTGAACCTGGCAGCATTGAGAGAAGAATCAGCTGCAAATTCAACGGCTGCCCTAATCTTGTTGAGGTCCCTATGTGATCTAGTGTCAGTAGGAGCAATGTGCTCCTGAAATTGTTCAATCCAGACTAGAGCCGCTCTAGAGAAAAAGGAAGTCGCAGTGGAGGCTCTAACAGCCCAGGCCCCAGCCTGAAAGTTTTTGACTAAGGTTTGGTCTGACCTTTTCCCCTCAGGCTTGAGGACTTCTTCAGGGGCTCCAGAGACCACAATAGGGGATGACAGGGCTGCAACCAGTACATCCACTGGGGGAGTCTCAAAGAATTTGGTGAGTTCCGGTGCAATGTTATAGAGGCGTTTGTCGAGGTTGGTTGGCTGTGGATCCATGCCCAGGGACTCCCACTGCTTCTGGATCACGTTCAGGAAGATCTTGGGAACAGGGATCACCTCCTTTAACACAGTAGGTTCGGTGAATAGGGTACTGGGACCCTCAGTTGAAGCCGGTTCTGTTGGTTTCTCCTGTGAAATAGAAGCTGAAGCAGAAGATGGTAAGTTAGCAGCTTTAATGGCCTTAAGTAGAAAGGACTTAAAGCGATCGGTTTTGAATAATCTGGCAAAGGCCGGGGCATCCAGGGTGACCACTTCATCGTCAGACAGGTCTGAATCCCGCAAGTTATCTTGCTCCCCACTAACTAAAGCCTGAGAAGTAGAAGCAGAGGGATCAGGTTGTTGAGCATTTGCAGAAGATTTATGCTTGTGGCTATGTGATGGAGCAGGTTGGGGGCACTGTTGTAGGCCAGCAGCCATGACCTGTTTAATGGTTTCAGCAATGATGGTTACCAGATCTGCAGGAAAGATGTAGATGGCTTGGGGAATCCCAGAACCATGTGCAACAGGGAGGGAAGCCTGTTCAAAGGTGTGTTCCCTACTGAGAGGGACATTAAAGAAATTGCCTCTGTTGTTAGGATCTATAGAAGAGGAGGACTCTGAAGAAGACAATTCTTCAACTGAATCAGCCAGTGAAGGGCAAGGGCCCATGGGCAGCAAGACAGGTGGAGCTGGGGAGGCAACTTGGGGATCCTTGGGAGGAGGGGTAGAGGGCTGGGCAGTTAGAATTTGTTGCTGTTTTTGGGCCCTCTGAAATTATTTCTCAAGAGCCTTCTGCCTGCGCTCTTCTGTCCTGGTAGTTGCTTTAGAGACCTTGGGGTTTACCCCTGAGGAAGGAGCCTCTTTGGCTTGCCTCTTCCTATTGCTCTTTGCCCCCGATGGCCCTGCCTCCTCTAATCCTTTATCTGCAGCCGCAGCTTGGTCAGCCATCTCACCCGACATAAATCAATGCCACAGTAAAAGTAGGCAACGGTCTCACCCGTTTGATGGCCAGGCGCTCCTGATCCAGTCACCTGGGATGATCCTGGGTCACTAGCACTTCTAACGACTGCTGCAGAGTTCGTGCCTTTTTTAAAGTGTCCAAAATGGTGGACTTTTTTTCTCTGAGGCTTTTCTGAGCCTCAAAATGGCTACCACTATCTGCGGGCTTTTCCAACTCGCAAAATGGCCACCAACGCTCAATGTGGCTGAGCAATCCGCAAAATGGCCACCGACTTTGCTGGAACTGCTGCACGCAAAAGGGCTGGTCGCACGTCCCTCCGAGTGCCCAGAGTCAAGGAGTGCTGTGGGTAAACAGCTGCGGAGCCATAACTCAGAAGCTGGCCGATCCGACTGCAAGGCAGGCACCTGAGCGAACTCGTGGCCGCAGGCAGTCAGATGGCTGAATAGAGGCAGCCAGAAAGCAGTTTTGAATTTCCCTCCAATTTGGTCAGAAATTCAATTTAAAAAGCCAATTCAAAGGGGGGGAAATTGTAAAAAATCGCCAATTATAGCAATAGCAGATTTTATAATTAAAGTTATAAGGTTAAAATTTGGAGGAGAGATCAATTCTCACAGCTAGTCCTGGTTGGACGGAGTCTGAACTGGGGAGGAGCCACAAAGGCCCGATGACATCATAAGTGTAGACTCAGTCCAATTGGTTACTGGACGGAGCAAGCCCAGTCTGGCTGCTGTCTTCACGATCACAGGAGAAATGAGACAGCGCTGTAGGAATTACTTATAGTAAGTGTTCAGCAGAGTGATGACACAGGAGAAAAACTTTATGTCTAGTTATTTTGGCATACAATGCTCTATTGCAGTGTTCTGAAGGGAGGAGTTGAAATAGATTATGTCCGGATGTGAATGGTCTGTAAATATTGTCTCAGCGCTCTTTCTGGTTCGGGCAATATACAGATCCTCAGTAGAAGGCAGGTTGGTTCCGACATTTTATCAGTATGGCTTGCATTTCATAATGTAGTTGCTGAAATTCTTTAAATGTAGATATACATTATATTATTATTATATTCTTTAAATGTATGTGTGTTTACATAAAAGCAATAAGAAAGTTAAAATGATTAAGTTTTGCAAACATTTTACTCCTCTCCAATATGACAATCATGAACTAGTACGTTTATTAAATATCAGTATATAGATATTCCTCACCTACAGACAGTAAACTGGCAACAGCAATTCTGTCACTAGGTGACAGATGCAACATAATATGACTGCGCTGCCCTCACTTATAGCACTGGTAGCAATTCCAATTGCCATCATCTCATCTAGGGCCATTTGTGATTTTCTGCTTGCTTTCCCATTTACTTTGCTTGTCAAAAGCTGGCAGTGACAGTCACCAATGGTGACCACGTGACTGTAGGACACAGCAATGTCATTATTGCAAGATGGTTGCTGAACATCCAAACCTACAATTTTACAAAATGTTACCAAGTTGGTTAATAGTTACTTACAGAAAACCATGTCAGAATTTAGAAGACATGACATATCATCCAGACTCTTCAGTTATATTTATTAGAATATAATGTATCTTATGTTCAGACATATATGAAGTAAATTCCAGTCATATTCGAGTGATCGTTGTTTGATAGGCTGATGGGCACCCTGATTAAAAAGCTATTAGGACAGAGAAGTTTTATGTAGGGCTGCATAGGACTAGATATAGATTGTGATTATCAATCCAGATTCTAGAATCTAGAAGACATTTGAAATTCTCATTATGTTTTACTGAAAAAGTAAATATAGTAGAGTTGAATACAATTTCTAACCTACAGTGGGAGCAAGAAGCTTTCAAGTTACAAAATGTTTTGTTCAACTTGTAGACTAAAGGAGTGGGATAATTATAAGTCCACTGATATAATTTTTTCAGGCATCTGACAGGCTAACAGGGAGAATTATCTTCTGCAGCAAGATAAATGATAGAGGGAAGGCTCATTGTCTTCCTTCTAATGACTGTTAACAAATTAGTGGGAGGGAAAGATGCTTCCCTCCTTCCAATGACTCAGCTCTGAATCTGGATTTAAAAAAAACAAATGAGTATGCCTCTAAGGGTATATGCCTGAGAATTTGTGCAATTTGTGTCTGTTAGTGCAGCATCTAGTACAGGGATCTCAACCCCTGGACCAGTATTGGTCCATGGCCAGTTAGGAACTGGTCTACACAACTAGAAGTGAGAGGTGGGCAAGCAAGCAAAGCTTCCTAGAATAGAATAGAATGGAATGGAATAGAATAGAATTCTTTATTGGCCCAGTGTGATTTGACACACAAGGAATTTGTCTTTGGTGGATATGCTCTCGGTGTACATAAAAAGACAAGATACATTCGTCAAGAATCATAAGGTACAACACTTAATGATTGTCATAGGATACAAATAAGCAAACAGGAAACAATCAATATAAATATAAATAATAAGGATACATCTGTGCATGCATGGGATTTAGGTTGCATGTGAAACTATCCCTCCCCCCCCCCGGGGGGGGGGGGTCCATGGAAACTGTCTTCCATGAAACCAATCCCTGCTGCCAAAAGGTTTGGGGACCGCTGATCTAGTAAGTTTGTGGAAACAAAATTCTTACCAAGCCCATAAACAAAGGCAGTTGTTTATTTGCATGTTCCTGATAACAAATATTCTCACCAAACAAGTGAGCATCTCATATCCATAGATCATAAATAAACACTGAGGCTGCATGCACATTTAAAAAAATGATATGGAAAAATGCTTTGTAACAAATGCAAGAATGGCACCTTTCTTTTTTTTATTACAAAAAATGAGCTAGCTTAATTATTACCTTTAATAATAAGATTAATTGTTAATTCATTAACATTAGCTCTGTGCAACAAACATGAAAAGAGTACTTTACAAAGTACATTGTTATGAGAGAAGCACTTTTTCTGAAACATTAAAAACAGTTCAAGATATTCAGCCTGGATGCTTCAAAATTCTTCTTAACACTCTCTCTCTCTCTCTCTCTCTCTCTCTCTCTCTCTCTCTCTCTCTCTCTCTCTCTCTCTCTCTCTCTCTCTCTCTCTCTGTGTGTGTGCGCGTGTGTGTGTGTGTTTGTGTGTGTGTGTACTTTCCTGAAAAAGCATCAGGAAACAAAGAAATCTTACGTGGCCATAGTGAGCTATCTATCCAGAAACTATGGCAAAGAGGTGCTTTACTCATTCCGTGCTTTACAAGATCTTTTTTTAGAAAACAAATATTTTATTTCCAAAATAAAACACAAAACCAAACAGGACAAAAATAAAACAATTCAAAAGTGTGCATAAAAATAAAATAACAAAAATACACATAGATTGTCCCTCCTGGTTGAATACTGATAAATATATTTCAACATAGTTCTCCCCACAAAACAGTCTACAATTTATGACCTTCTACATTTCTATTTCCTATATTACCTATCACATTAAAATATCAAAAATATAAAAATCTATTATCAATACCTATCTATCTGCCGGTGTGGGGGGGGGGGAAGCAAGTAGCCCAAATGATAACAAGTTAAACTTCAAAGCCCTATTAAAGGTCTATTATTGTGTTTACTTGGCAGAAAGTCCTCAAACAATAATCTATCACAAACTCACTGCAATCATTATTTATGATCTGTCCAGGATCAAATAATCCTTGACTGATTCTTGATAATAAAACTTTTCCTTGAAATTATAACAGGGTTCTTTTCAAATAGGTGCATCTCACTTTCCAAAGTAATAGGTCTCAGTTCAGAGTTTCTCTGCAGTTGTTCAGTAGGTTTTCCTACAAATCGAATTATATATCCCCTAATAGTTGTTTTCTAGCTGCATATAATAAGTATCTCACAATCTCCCTCAGCTTTCCTAAGACCCAGTCCATCACCCATCAGCACCATCATCTCCACTCTGATTAAACATTTTAAATTATGCCCCATTCAGCCTCCTCTAGGAAATCTATAAAAAAAAACCTTTCAAATCTGTTAATAACAAGTTAATTAGTTTGGCTTTATGAAGTGTTTTTTTTTTAATATTTACTCTGTGGCTTAAATTATGTTACAGTCTTACAAGAAAGATTCCAGATTTAAGCAGCTTCTATATTCTCTCATAGCTCAAAAACTGCAGAGAGCTGAAATCTTTAACTTAAAATTTCACTGATGGTTTAAAAGTAAATGACTTTCAGAAATTTAACACTGCACTGGTGCCATATTTTTATATCAAGTTTTAATAGGGTTTATCTAAGCCTGTAATAAAGTATTTCTAACTAGGTCTAAATTGCAAACTAAACTAAAGCTAGTTACAAAAACTAAACCACCCACTAATAAGATTATGTTATTATCACAATCGATCTAAAGAAAATGCTAAATATTTTTCTCTTCCCCTTGTATAAAACTCAGTAATCATACTTTATGATGTATCAAAGAGGCTCAAGTACATCAGGCAACATTTATATCTGTTGTTCCCGAGTTATCTCTTTAGCTATAAAAAGATTTACATTCTCAAAACGGGAATGGATATTTTAAGGAATTTATATTTATCCACAAATCTGATGATGATAATGATGATGATGATGCTATCCATTCAGTTGAGTTCAGCTCTTAGCGATTTTGACAGGCCAGATCTCTCCACATCTTCCATTCTCCAACTATTTCTTTGAGTTTTTCTATGCTCTGGTTGGTGTCAGTTTTAATGGTGTCTTCTAAGCATAATTGCTTTCTCCAATGAATTTCCCCACACAACATGCCCAAAGAAAGCAAGATCCACAAATCTATATCTATATAAATAACAGTAATGCATTAATCTTATATTTTAGCAACTTCTAATATCATTCATTATAAATTAAACTCAGGTAAGTCACACTATTTACAAATGAAATTTGCAAGGCTACTCAGACTCACTGTTCATTCGGTAGCCTTAGAAATCTAAATTATAAATAAACCCAAATATATCAACAAAGATAGTGGACCTAAGGATCAACCAGCAACAGTTCAATAGTATTAAAGCATTTGACTAAGGACAACAAAATTCTTAACATTTAAGATTTAAATTTAAGCACAGATTCTGTTTCCATGATTTAGCAGCACCAAAGTATTGACAGTTACATTGTCTCAAGAACAATTGTTCTTAAATTAGCTGTTCAGTCTTTGAATACAGCAATCTAACCCTTAATCCTCTGAGAAAAGATTATACATTTCCTTGCAATTCCATGAAGTTCCTGTTTACCAAACATATTTCTTCACTTTGAAATGGCACTTTGCATGGAAAGGGGGGAGGGGAGTAATTAAGAGTTTTTAATTGGAATCAACCGTCTCCTGAATCTTTCATAATTTTATTCATGACAATAACCATTATGCCTTTTGTGATTGATCTCTATGAATTTCATATTGTGCATCAGCATTTAGTTCTTTCAACATCAAATATTAATTTCTAAGAGCAAGGTAGCTTCTTGAAAAACATGCTTTAAAAAAAAAAAAACATGGGTTAGCCCAAACTCTTAATCCCCATCACTTTGTAAACTGCAATGAACAAATTGGTGCAAAATTCATTGTGGAATATTACTAATATAATTTAAAGGAAACTGAAGTACTGGAGATGCACGCTGTTTAAAACCTAAACCTGATCTGGAATTAGGCTACTTGGGATGATTTTTGACGGGAACACTGTCTTTAACTATTTCGAATTTAAAAATCTTTATAGACCTTTATCTTGACTGTACAGTTGGAGAAATCAGCAAACTGAAATGACAATGTTGCATACCACAAGGGCTGTGGTCCTTCAGAATACTCAGTGATGGGAATATGAAGGAAATGGGAATACTAATCTCGAAAACTTATGGGTCTACCCTTAAATTTGAATGTTATCTCCATCACAGATTTTTGACAGGTGGTAATAATATGGGAGGTAGACAAAGTTACTTTAGCTACAATTATCTTACAAATGACCAACTGATTCATTTTGAATGAATAAATAAATAAATATAACATGAGGATATTCTAATGCTACATTGAGTCATCTCTTCAATCAAACAATCAACCTGTACTCTTCATAACTGAGGAATGCAAATGAAACACATCTCTTCAAATAGTTGGAATGGCTGTACCATTTCCATGATAGCTGCTGCAAAAGCTGGTTCTGTCTCCACATATGTGTGTTGTGCAGCCACAGAAAAGGGAAGTAGAGGTGCATGCATTTCTAAGCAGAAGCCGCACTGGGAGTCTTTCAAAACGTATATCTACTTTAACAATTCAAACAGAATCCTTTTTCACATTCCCACATGATGTGAAGTACCTCACTAAAATGGTTTACATAATTCTCATATTCACATGCAAGCAAACCGGAAGAGATATCAGCCACTCAGTTATCCAATATTGCATTTGCAACCAACCCTTTTTTTTAAACAATACTGAAATCCAAATAATTTGGTCTGATTTTCAGAATTCAAAAGTCTGACTAGAATTGATTTCCTAAACCAAACCTCAAATTCAAATAAGATCAAGAACATTCTGCAATTGTACAATATATAAAAATATTTGTGCGCAACTAATTTTTCCCCAGAATATATGAAATTTGTTTATACAGAAAAAAATATTTTGACGTTCATTCAACATGTAGTACAACCTAGCAAAATTTATATTTTACAAATATTTAGCCTAGATTGCTTTTATTTTCACTGCAGGTGGTCCTCAATTAATGACCAAATTTGCAATGCGCTGAACAACTAATAATTATAACCAATCCTCAAAGCTCTGGCCATCACAGCATCCTTGCAATCACATGATTGTGATATGGGTGCTCAGCAATTGTCCTGGATTTCAGATTACTGCAGGATCCCACAGTAATGATTTTCAATCTTCACTGCTGGCTTCCAGCAAGCAAAGATAGCAAGAAGTTAGAAACAGCAATCGTACAAGGTACTTCTTAAAAACAGTAAACAGGGACTGCTATCACTAACTAGCACATCACATGTCATCACACTTGGCAGCTGTTTCGCTTAGCAATGGAAATTCCAGTCTCAATTTCCATCATTAAGCAAGGACTACTATAGCAAGTGATAAGGTTTGAAAAGAAAAAAGTGTGCAAAGAAAAAAAGTAGAATAATTGGGGATTTCACATCGAATTATCCTTCTCTCCTCCAAATGAAAGGATGGAAATGGTTAAAACCTAATTGTTTAAGATATGAAGCAATTTAAAAATTAATTATAATAATCTGTAAACATTAGGCAAACATTTGAAAGTCTATACAATATATAAAGGCAAATTAACAGAAAAATGCAATGTACCGTATTTTTCAGAGTATAAGACGCACCTTTTCCCCTCAAAAAAGAGGGTGAAAACCTGGGTGCATCTTATACACTGAAGATAGCATTTTTTTGCCTCCCAAAACCCCACCCCTTTGCAAAAATGGCTGTGCATAGCCTTTAGGAGGCTTCCAGAGTTTTCATGAAAAACATGTCATTTTTGGGAGGTCTGCAGAGTGCTAAACCTTTTTTTTTTATTTGCCTCCTCAAAATCTTGGGGTGTCTTATACTCTGATGTGTCTTATACTCCGAAAAATATGGTATCTTCTGCATCTACAAGAATATAAAACATTTTGAATCTGAAGTAATTTGGCCTAGAACACACCACAAAGCTGGGCACTTGGGAACATTATTTTATTTATCTGAGAAAGAATAGATACATCTAAATTTTCATCATTCAAATTCTGAGCATCTACAAAGCTCCAGTCCAGATTTTTTCCCCATGGAGATTCAGTGGATTTCCAAGGCAGCACCATAGTACAAACAGCAACAAAGCCCTACTCTTATTAATGGGAACGGCAGAGGAAATACCATAATTAAGTAACTCACATGTCTGTGTGCAAATCAGAAAGATCTTTACAACTAAAACACCAGTGGTCAACGAAATATTATATCCTAAGTAAACATCTCCTTAACTGATTATCTCACTCTATTTCTTGATTATCTCACTCTATTTCATTGCTATCTAATCTCTCATTTTGCAAAACTATGACAGTCTGTGCCCTGTGTGAACCAGCTTACCAACTTTTCAACACAATAACAAAAAAAAAAGATCATTCTTGCACATTTCCAATAGCTATACCAGAGGCTAAAGATAATTGTTTGCTTTGTTGTTGCTATTGTTTCTAAACTTGTAAACTTTAGACACTGAAGCCAGCTATTTAGCAAGCTGGATGAATTTTATTCTATGGACTCAGCTTTTTGAATATTAAGATATCTTTATATAACAAACAAATATTTGTTTCTGTGATGTATTGTATTCATACAATTACAATATTAGTTAATTTAGGGCCTAGTTTTTGAGACTGCAAGCCTAGTCCTTTGAAATCAAAATGCTTTAAGTGTGAGAATTTTTTTTAAAAAGTGTCTGCAACAAGTATAAATTAAGGAAAAATCTGAATTTTCAGCTGACAAGCTTTTCCTTCTATATTAATTGGTTTCCAACTATTTTTTCTTAATTAGGTCCTATACTGACATCCTTTCCTGCCACTTGCTCCAAAAGTGAATGGACTTTATCTTTTCCCTACCTGCTCTGAATTTTTATGCCCATCCCCAGATAGGTATGGATTAATTAGCAAGTTCATTCATCACTTTTCTAAAGTATACTTTGTTTGCTAAGTTAGCACATTTTTTCCATTTATACTGTATTTATTTTAGCATTATGACCTATGTCTTTGCCAAGCTAATAGCTTTGGTGTGGAAGCTAAATGTACCTTTCTCCATTATCTATTTACAAGTTTACACAGCTGGATAAAAAATAGCCAAGTCTGTCCGTCTTGCTCTTTATTTGGTCACAGGATATCTAAAATTAATCAGGTAAAGCTGAGAAATGACTGGTAAAAGGCTAACGTTTTGTAACTTTGAAGAATTATTAACTTATGACATAATAAAAAGTAAACATTTAAATATCATACCTTCTTCCTAAAACCACTACTAAGCTAAGTAATCTCCTTCACTGGAAAGAGAAGACTCTTCTGTTTATTTTCCTTGCATGCCTTCATTTCAGTATTGGCAATGACATCCAGAGAGCATAGTTTTGAAATAATACTCTTACTCACTGTTTTTCCAGATCAAATACATACCGCATTGTTCCTTGGAATCCATTCAAACTTCATAGCTAAGAAAAATTTCAACTATGTTGAAAGGAGGATTAGAGAACTACTCTTGCATAACTCCGTATAAGCATTCTACACATTGCAAAGTGCAGAATAATTGTTCTCTAAAATGTTTAATTATACAAATAATATTGATCTATACTTTAAAACATTTTATTAAAAAGTTGAAACTCAGGTTAAAATTTTCATGAATTTTCTGAAATGCTATTACTTAAAAACATTTTCACTGGAATCCATGTAGAACTTAGTAACAGAATTTGGTACCATTACCAATATTACGATTCTTATTTATTTTCCAGGTTTACTTATAATTTTGTAAGATTTTGCCAACATAAGAATTAATATATTTCTTATTTATTAAAATTATAATCTATATGTCAAGCTACATTTATAGTTAGACACAACCTAACAAAGTATACAAAATTAATAATAACAATAACAATAATAATGGAGAACAGTATAAAAACAACAGAAACAAAGGCAGAATATAAGGAAAAACAGCTGGATGACGGATTAAATAGATGGAAAATCAAAGCTTTGCATGGACAGCACTTGGAAAACATTGAAGGAAAATGTGATGACAACTTGACATGGACATGGCTTAAGATGGGAACCATGAAGAAAGAAATGGAAGGTTTAATACTGGATGCTCAAGAACAAGCACTACAAACTAATGCCATGAAAGCAAAGATACAAAAATCCACTGACAACCCAAACTGCCGACTTTGCAATAACAAAGTCGAAACTGTTTCACATTTAATATGTGAATGCAGCAAAATTGCACAAACTGATTACAAAGCTAAACATGACCGAGTTGCTAAATTAATCCACTGGTCATTATGTAAAAAATATTATTTACCTGTATCCAGAAAGTCATGGGAACATAAAGTGGAAGAAGTTATCGAAAATGAGAAGGTGAAGATCTTGTGGGACTTTCGAATACAAACGGATTGTCATTTGGAGCACAACACGCCAGATATCACGGTTGTAGAGGGCCAAAGTGTACAGTTTATTGATATTGTTGTTTCTGGAAATGCCAGAGTCGAAGAAAAAGAACTAAAAAATAATGAAATATCGTGACCTGGCCATCGAAACTACACGGCTATGGATGAAGCATGTAACAGTGATACCCACTGTCATCGGGGCACTTGGCACCATGTCCAAGAATTTTACAAGATACATCAACAAATTGCAGCTTCCTACAATAACACCAGCGGAACTGCAAAAAACCGCGCTACTCGGAACATCTTATATTTTAAGAAGGTTGTTGGTTGATACCTAGGACGCTGGCAGCAAACTGTATCAACCATTAGCACCAGTCACTGGTGTTTGTAATGCATTTTTGAATGTTCAGTTGGCTGAGATTCATGTTTAATGAATAAAGCATATATAATAAAAATATTGTTTATAAAATTTAAGTAAAAATAAAAGTATAAGATACAACAAGCAAGCTAGATCCTTTCTACAAGTCTACTGAAGTAGTATCTGTTATATTGTACCTCTCACTGGAATCCTTTTCTTAGGGCAGGTGGTAGTAAAACCCCGACAAACATAATTCATCCAGAACAGTATTTCTTAAAATGTGGTACAAAGAGCCCTGGGATTCCTATAATTCCTCAATTAATCAGAATAGATCTGGAAGGGGCCTTTGATGCTTTCTAGTCCAGCCCCCTGCTCAAGCAGGAGATCCTATACCATTTAAGACAATTAACTGTCCAGTCTCTTTTTTATAAAACCTCAAGTGATAAAGCACCCACAACTACTGAAGGCAAGTTGTTCCACTGATTAATTGTCCTCACTATCAGGAAGTTTCTCCTTAATTCCAGGTTGCTTGTCTCCTTGAGTTGTTTCCATTCATTGTTTTTTGTCCTGCCCTCTGATGCTTTGGAAAATAAACTGATCCCCTCCTCTTTATGGCAGCCTCTCAAATATTGGAATACTGCTGTCATGTCCCCTCTAGTCGTTCTTTTCTCTAGAATAGCCAAACCCAAATCCTGCAACCTTTCTTCACATGTTTTAGTCTCCATTATCTTAGTTGCTCTTCTTTACACTTTTTCCAAAGTCTCAACATCTTTTTTGTAATGTAGTGACCGAAACTGGATGCAGTATTCTAGGTGTGGTCCTACTAAAGCTTTATAAAGCAATACTAATACTTCATGTGATTTTGATTCTATGCCTCTGTTTATACAACCAAGGATTATTTTAGCTCTTTTGGCTGCTGCCACATTGCTCACTCATGTTTAAATGATTGTCCACTAGGACTCTTACAACAGAACAGAAGTAGCCTGTTGTACTGCATTCTAACCACCACAGCTCCTACATAGTATACATAGTACAATAATAATACATAGTATTATTGAAGATATTCTTATTTAAATTGGTTCTTGATTAAACTTCTGTGAATATATGCTGTTAATTTTTCCACTACTGCATTTTCTAAAAGTTTAAGTCCCAATCTGATATCTTCAGTCATGTGTCTCTTTTCCAATGCTGTGCTGAATTTATCCAGCAGCTGTAAACATGAATCTTAGTAAATTGGATTTTTAAAAGAATGCATTTTAGAATTATGCCGAGTAGGAATACTTGTAGATTCATTTCAAATTTGATTTCTAAAAATTTTCTGAATAGTGTTGTGCTGGTTCTTTCCAGTATTTTTTATATTTCTACGTATCGTAGGGTTAGGGTTAGGGCAGTGAAAGCTGAACCTTTCTGTCCTCGCGTGCTGAAATTGTATGGCACAATGTGCCCCGCCCACCTGTGCATGCACACGACACCCCCCCTCCATGCATGGGGGGAGTTTTTACCCTCCTCAGGCCCCGGATGCTTTCCTCAAGCCTCCTGGAAGGAGAAAACGGGCTCCCTCGGGCTCCGGAGGCCCTCTTAGAAAATGTTTCTTACAAAGTTCTTAGAAAATATTTATTAATATTAAGTAAAAATAAACTTGTTTTTAAGGGTTGTCTGGAATTGCTAGTTTATATATATATTATATTAAAAGTGATACATTCATACAAACTGAACATATATATTCATGGCTAAGAAAAAAAATTTCATACATTAAATACATTGTGTCTGGGATTAAAAAAAAAGGAAAAGGTAACATTATCTAAAAAGTAATTTACACCATCACTGTTCATGCTATCTCTAAATACATGCTTCCTGTACCTACACTGATTTATACATAACTCTCTGCTCTTTAAATTTCAGGATCTCAATTGCATTCAACCATGTCTTTCCCATTTGTTTTGTTGATTTGATCCATTTTCATCTGCATCTTTATATTAAAAATAATGAAAGATAAATATTATAGCCATCATATCATTACCAAAATAGATATAAAATGATCATTGGTTAGTAACTACCAGAATAAACAGCTTTCAAGATCTTAGGGAATGTTTCATGACAACTCCACTTTTGATGGAATTTTCCATTTCAACACTATTATGAAATCCAGTGAATTAATGATTCCCAATAGATATGAAGGTTGCAAAAGAAATTCAATTTAATTAACTTTTCTCTAAAGCAGTGGTTCTCAACCTGTGGGTCGGGACCCCTTTGGGGGTCGAACGACCCTTTCACGGGTCTCCTAAGACCATTGGAAAACAAATATTTTCAATGGTCTTAGGAACCGAGACACCAATTTTATGGTTGGGGGTCACCACAACATGAGGAACTGTATTAAAGGGTTGCGGCATTGGGAAGATTGAGAACCACTGCTCTAAAGGGTGACACAAATCACCTGTGAATAGACAAAATGTAATACCATTTAGGGTACAGTTACATTATTAATTTTTATTCAGTTTATGAAATGGTAATAGTCACAACATTGAAAGTATTCTCTATTAAAATTCAAATTAAATAGTCCAACTTTGCAGTGCATCACTGCCCTTTGTTCAAAGCCTCCTGACATCACTTTTCCTATCATCTTTTCTTGTGGCTTTCTATCTTACGTTTTCTTCCTTGCTCTCAATCGATAGCATGCCGGTATTGCATTCATTTTAATCCTAACATTCATAGTAAGTTCTACAATAACTCCAACCACAACTATTTTTCTTCTTTCCACACCATTCACTGTACAGATGCTCTCTCCAATATATCATATTGTGCAATATTATTCCTTCATTTATTATCCAGGTCCTTCTCGTACAACTTTCTTTTTCTGTTGTTAATTTCAGCTTTCCACTTTATCTCTGATCTGTTTGATGTATATGAAGCATTTTTGCAAAACACAAAAAAACTGATTTGTAATACAAGTAGTCCTATACTTATGATAGCAATAGCAATAGCAGTAGACTTATATACCGCTTCATAGGGCTTTCAGCCCTCTCTAAGCGGTTTACAGAGAG
The DNA here is from genome assembly GCF_051295495.1 of Thamnophis sirtalis. NCBI lineage: Eukaryota > Metazoa > Chordata > Lepidosauria > Squamata > Natricidae > Thamnophis > Thamnophis sirtalis. The sequence goes on along the minus strand of NW_028261390.1, from coordinate 56,793,541 downwards.
TCAGCATATTGCCCCCAACAATCTGGGTCCTCATTTTACCCACCTCGGAAGGATGGAAGGCTGAGTCAACCCTGAGCCGGTGAGATTTGAACCGCTGAACTGCTGATCTAGCAGTAGCCTGCAGTGCTGCATTTAACCACTGCGCCACCTTGGCTCTTATGATGATAATTGGGACCAGAATTTCCATCACCAAGCAATGCAGTTATAAAGCCCAACAGCATCACTTAGTGACAACAATCCCTGCAGTCATGGTTGCCATTGTCAATTAAATTCCACAACTGTCAGGTGAGATAACTTCCAGTTGGCTTCTCACAACCAAAGTCAGTGGGAAAGTGAGGAAGCCAGCAAGATGTTGTAAACCTGAAACCAGCAGGTAGATAAGTTGCTATTACTGGTGGAGAACAAGTGAGAGGATGCACAGTAGTGTGAAGGGGAGTGTGCAAGAGATGCCGCACAGGCTGAAAAGGTGCAGGGTGGCCTGATCAACTGATCAAGGTAGTGTGAGCAAAGAGGGACTGGGGAGGGTGCATAGGCTGGGAAGAGTTAGTCTAGCGACTTACAATCTTCCCTGGTGGCTTCCCCACAGATTTTCTAGAGCAGGGGTGTCAAAGAGCCGAGGTGGCGCAGTGGGTAGAGTGTAGTACTGCAGGCCACTTCAGCTGACTGTTATCTGCAGTTCAGCGGTTCAAATCTCACCGGCTCAGGGTTGACTCAGGCTTCCATCCTTCCGAGGTGGGTAAAATGAGGACCCGGATTGTTGTTGGGGACAATATGCTGACTCTGTAAACCGCTTAGAGAGGGCTGAAAGTCCTATGAAGCGGTATATAAGTCTAACTGCTATTGCTATTGCTAAACTCTCTGCATCACATTGTCACATGATGTATGGCAACTTTTTTCTCCTCCGCTAAAATGGGGGTGGGTATTGCCAGAACGTGATGCATCCAGACCACAGGCCGCAAGTTTGATACCCATCCTAGAGAAAGTGGCAGGAAAGATTAGAAAAAGCTATCATGGCTGTGTCAGGCTTGGAAGGGCCTCAAGCCTGCCACATATTCAAATACAGTTACTATGGGAAACTGGGAGGGGGATGGTATGGAGTTTGGGAGATGTGTAGCCATAATAACATTCCTTCTCAGAAAGTCAAGGTCGCCTTATCCCTGCACCTGGTCAGATGTGGATGGGAGGAATCTTCATCCACGGCAGTAATTGATTGGACCATTTGGTGGACTTGTAGGTGTTGGGGCAGGGTCTTAAACTTTCAACTGGGTGGGGAAAACCTGGAAGCTTTCAGGTTTGGGTTTTCCCAGATGTGCCAACATGGCTCTTCTAATGAATGGATGTTTTGAGAAACTTCTTACCTTGAGTTATTATTTCATAGAGGACGCTATTTGGAACCCTGACAGGCTGCTTGACAACTAGTTGTAAATTTGAATAGGTTGTCAAGCACCCAGAAAGCAATCACATAATCACAGGGTGCCGGGACATCCATAATCCCGAGGATCATTATTCGTTAAAAATTGTTGTAACTTTCATTGCTGAACAAATGGTCGTAAGTCACAGACTACCTGTACATATTTATCAGGTCTTTTTCAGTGAATAAGTGAAGAATACAGAAGGTAAATATATTAGTATGAATGTCGCATTACAGATTATTCATCAAGTATACAATTTATACCTCAAGTGATAGAGACATCTGAATTCACCTGACAATTGTAAAGTAAAAGCAGTTTAGTGTGTATTCTATGAAAAAAATAAACCTGGCATATCTGGGTCCAGATTTCAATTCAGCCAAAATGTTTAAGTAACTAACCTAGTTACCACTTCTGAATCTAAACTACTAGAAGAGAGATTGTAGTATTCTGCCTATGGTGGGCAAAGGATAATTGACGCGTAAAATATAGCCTGTCATTATCAAGACAACCCCTGCCTTCTCGAGGTGCCCACCGTTTTCCAACAGAAGGGGCTCTGTCGACTCTTGGGCCCGGCAAGCTCAAGTAGTACTCAGCCTAGAATCATGGATCCCGTTGATTTGGGGTGCATGCGACTCTACAGCGAAGGGATTGGCGATGCCGTACCGACGCTAAAGACTTAAGTCAAAGTAAGTCAAAGTATTCTGCCTATAGCAATTACAATATGGTCTGAATGAATATGTAACAAAGGAAATGATAATGATTAGGGCATCTATGAATGAATGACTTCTAAATTACAAATTCTACTATTGTGTTTATTTTTACATTGCAAACCATTTTGTGGCTAAAATTGCCAGGACAATCACACAAATGCAAAAACGGTGAAACCCAATTAAATATAAGTATAAAAAGTAATCTCACAAAAGCAGTTTGAAATAGTGAAGCTAAGATATAATAAAAACTAATGTTTTTTTTAAAAAAAACTAGAAATATTTATAGAGACAGAAATAACTTTACAATGCACCTTAAATTACATATAAATTCTAATCTAAGTAGCAAGTTAAAAGATGTAACATAATTATTAATGTTACACTCTTAACCTATAGAAGAATGGAGCTAACTTTCAAGTTTCAAGATGACAGATTCAGCTCGTTTATCTGTTATTCAAAACTATTGCATCTATATTTTGAGTTGGGAAACATAACAGACTAACTCCATACACTGCCAGAAAAGAAAAAGACATACAAATGACAATATTAATATAACAGCAAACTATATTTTAGGATGGCTGCACTAGGATCTTGCAAAGTACCACATTTTTGTCAGACTATAAGACACACCTTTCCCCTGCCTAAAAGAGTGTGGAAATGTTGGTGCGTTTACACCGAATACAGCCATTTTTGGCTTCCTAAAGCCCCAGCCCTGCTGAAGCCTCAGAGTGCTGCTGAGGGAAGGCAAAAAGCCTCTGTTTTTTGCAGAAAATGGCCTATTTTATGCCCATTCTTTTGCAAAAACAGGGACATTTTTGCCTTGCCCCAGCCCTGTTGAAGCCTGCAGAGTGCTGCTAGGGGCTGAGGAAAGGCAAAACCTTTTTTCTTACTTATCTCTTTGAAATCATGGTGAGTCTTATACACCGATATGTCTTATAGTCCGAAAAATACGATATTTATCAATTCCCGGACTAAACTTGAACTTGGATCTCCCCCCTCCTATCCAAACACTTCAATTGTTAAGCAAGGTTCAGAATGTAAGGAAGAAAGAAGTTTATGAAGCACAGGAATCATTTTTAAAGTACAGTATTTTATGGTTTTACTATTACTATTCTCTTTTTCTCATTCAGCACTGTGACTATCAAAAGTTCGTTCTAAAATACCTGCAGTGCTGTGTACCTGCAACTCTCTTTTCCCAAGAAGTCAGCACTTTCAAAACATTATAATAATTAAATTTGTAAGAAAACATTTCCAAGGTTCACATTCTTATATTTGACATTGTTTCAGCATTTCTCAGATGTACGTTAATTTACAAAAAGTGGGAGAGAAGAGCCAGCAGCATTAAAAAGTAAAGAAAATCAAGCCATTTATCTCTGAATCTCATGCATCTTGAATAATGTGAACTGCTTCTGTTCTGTGTAATTTAAATTCCATTTAAAACTATTGTTTTCGTAGTTTCCACTTTAATGTTCAAAAATTTGTACAGGAATTATATTCAAATCAAATACAATTTGCTGATGGCATTAGTTCCATAGGTAAATACACACCAGTTTGGTAGCATTCTATATATGTTATTTAACAGCAGCTTTTCTGTATTCAGCCCCACCCCTATCTGAACTCCATTGCTATTGAGCACAAACTCAGCTGTGATGATTTGCATCCCAGTGATGTAAGAAATAGCCCATAGAGACATGTAGAGTTTTTCAAACAAAGAAGCTAGTCACTGGGGTAAACTGTCTGCATGCTAATTGGCAATGGAGACAATAAAGAGTTCAGATAAGACTAAAAACAAAGAAAGGTCTGATTTTATTTCTTTTCTTGCTTCATAGCATTATATATAACATTCTATTGTTACACATAGGGACAGGAGAACCAGATAAGTATTCTGTAAACAAAGCTTAAACATGATCCTCATAATCCTTCAATTTACAATAATATCAAAGCTTTCAACCTGTTTGACATCTAAGTACATTTAGAGTTTTGACTATAAGTTATAGGTTTTTAAAGGGCCTGCTGTTAAAATACTAATTCACCAACAGCTGAATTTGTTAATTAAAAATACATACATCAGAACACAAAATGATGTAGCTAAAGAAACCACAAACACAAAGAGTTGAAGTCTGTGTTCCAAATACAGAACTGTAAGTGAAACTTGTAACAATATACCGACAAATGTAAAGTGCTATTTATTACTTTAATAAAGGATTCATATAGGTCAGTGATGGCGAACCTCTTTGGTACCAAGTGCCAAAAAGGTGGCACAGAAATGTCACACACATACGTGCACGCTCATTCGGGCCGTGCTCTGGAAAAGCTGAACTTCTGGGTTCTAACGTGCATGCCCGCCCAACAATCAGTTGGTCAGCGCACATGCGCAGACTGGTTTTCGGAACTGCAGTAAAGACAAAGGGATCACGCTCTGGAAAAGTTGAACTTCCTGGTTCTGGCGCACATGTGCACCCAACAATTTCTTGATCCCTCTATAGCAGGTCAGCACAACTCATAGCAAGAAAAGGGTCCCACTGATAAATTAAATATAATTGCAGGTCACAAAAGAATAGGTGGCACAAAGGTCAGCTATTCAACAGTTAGCTGTGTAAAAACAGAAGCACCAATGTTGGTGAAGCCTGGACTCCCCGGAAATAGTCAGTACAGGAGTCCAAGTTGCAAAAATAAGGGGATGGATCGGGACCCTTCCTGAAAGTTGCAACTTTAACAGCAATGGATTTGAGAGTTTTCAAAAAAACATGGAATGTATTTTAATGGAAGCATGAAGTCCATATGCATTATGTTTGCAAGCCCCACTCTACAATTATTATGTCAGCTGTTAAATCAATTAACTGGCACTCTAATTATACCATCTAATATACTTTCATTTTCTATTGGATACTCTGTAAATGGGTTTAATCTATTATTACTTGTTCTGTTAATTATGTATTTTGGCAATCATTTTTTTAATTGTTATGTGACTGAATAGAATACAATTAATAAAGCCAATATCCCATATCATTAAAAAAAATGTTCACAAGCCTGAAAGGTTTTTGAAATAATAAACATTCCCTTCTTAAATATATTGTAAAGAATGAATGATCTATTTTATTTATACCAGTAGAACCAGTATGAGGTAGATAATTTTAAAATGTAAATAATGCAGTAGATAAAATCCTTTCTCTCCCAAATCCTGTGGTGTTGCCACATTGCGTTTGTGTGTTCGCCTGTGTATATGCACGCACACGTGTTCTTAGGACAGATGAGTGAAGAAATGACAGGAGTGTATAATCATGTATATAGTCTCAGCAGGGTCACCCAAGGTGTGAAGGTCATCCCAGCTGCCCATCTAAAGAAAGCTGGCATCTATTTTGGAAAGCAGGGATACAAGATGATGCTGGAAATAAATAAATCACTTTATTGACAGCAAAAAAAAATAACAAACATTTATGCAAAGGCATAAATTCATACTGTTCAGGAAAAGATAAACATACATCAGTCCTGTAATTTCACCCAAAAAATGGATATCAAAATGCACAACTATAGACAATACAATCCCGGATGATAGGCCTCTTTACTGAAAGAACTCAACATGCTGAGGAAAAGCTGAGGATCTTTTTGGAATACTAATGATATTTTTGATAAGCCTTCAGATCATCTAGTTGTTGAGGTTGCCACATGGGGAAAGAAAATCCAAAAATGCAAAGAAAGAATTAAAGCTGGACTGTAAGAAGCGTGAATGTAGGAAATCTCAACGCAGTGGAAGATTGAATGAAAAAGCTACAAATTTCCATCTTGGGCATCAGTGAATTGAGATGAATTGGGATTGGACATTTTTAGTCAGAAGGTACTGTACATACTCAGCACATGAAAAACAAAGAAAGAACTGTGTTGTTTTTATAATCAGGAACAATATGGCAAGGACAGTACTTGACTACAATACAATCAACTATCAAAAATATCAATTAGATTTAGTGGATACCTCTTTAATATGACACCATTCAGGTTCATGCTCCTATCATTGATGCAGAAGAAGAGGGAGTTAATGAGGTTCTTTTATCAAGTACAATTTGAAATTGACAAATATGAAAGCAAGATGCCATGTGATTCACTTAAAAACCATCATAAAATCTGTCAATATCTTTAATATACAATATCCTTAATTTCACATTTTAGAAAAGTAATGCTTAGGATCAACCAGTACAGGTTAAAGACCTACATGATAATAGAGATGCCAGATGTTGAAATTAGCTTTAGTCCAAGGAATGCGAAACATTATTGCTGATACTTGCTGGGTAATTGAGAAAGGCAAAGAAGTCTGTATGTGCTCATTGATTAAAGAAAGGCCTTTGACTATATCAATCACATCAAGTTGTGGAATGTGCTCAGAAAATGGGGATCCCAGCACATGTATCTTCATGAATATCTTAAATAAGGGTCAAGAAGCTATAGTATGGATACAATGTAGTGAAACAGATTGGCCCCAGGTTAGCAAAGGAGTGTGATGTTAAAATAAAACCTTTTATTAAAAAAAAGGAGTGTGAAAAACCTGAATAATCTCCTCTTATTATACCCTATATGCTGAATATGTATTAAGGAAAGTTGGAATGGAAGATCAGCATGTTTTTTTTAAAAAAAACTGGATGAAGAAATATTAATAATCTGCCCTATGCTGACGAGACTGTTTTGATAACCAAAAATGCAAAGGATCTACAAGCTCTAGTACTGAAAGTGAAGGAGAAAAAATGGGACTGAAAATTAAATATAAAGAAACCTAAACTAACAACAGATAGACCAAGATATAGAAGTGGTGAATAGCTTGTGTCTTTTACTATCAATCATCAACAGTAAAAGAACAAGAAGTCACTGCAGACAAACTCTTGGGAGAACATCCATGAAGGCGATGGAAAGGTTAGGCAAATACTATGGTGCAGGAGAAGACTCCTGAAAATACTTTGGATGGCCAAGGAAACAAACTCAAGAGTTCTCACTGAAAACACAAATGACTGGGTTCCAATTATCCTATTTTGATAAATTATACAACTCTTTGGAGAAAGCTCTAAGTTTGGAAAAGACAGAACAGGGCAACCAGAAGCACAGTAGATGGACTTCTGGACAGTTACAATATCAATCAGTGTACCATTAGAAGACCTGAAAGACAAAATTAAGAGCAGATTGCAATGGAGAAAATCTATGTGGTCACAAAATGTTGACAACGATTGAGTGCATAATCAATGAAATAGTGTGAAACACTCCTTACAGCTATCCATCCTATCCACTTAGCAGTAGCAATAGCAGTTAGACTTATATACCGCTTCATAGGGCTTTCAGCCCTCTCTAAGCGGTTTACAGAGTCAGCATATCGCCCCCACAGTCTGGGTCCTCATTTTACCCACCTCGGAAGGATGGAAGGCTGAGTCAACCCTGAGCTGGTGAGATTTGAACCGCCGAACTGCAGCTAACAGTCAGCTGAAGTGGCTGCAGTACTGCACTCTAACCACTGCGCCACCTTGGCTCATAACTTTCCTAAATATAAGGAGGAAAAAAAGAAGCAAAAAACTTTTGTACATGTTAGGATGATACCTGCAAGTATAAAAGGAGCAGAGTTTAAACTGCAATGCCATAGCACTGCTTTCCACATTTTGATAAAAGCAGAAAGCTTCCACAGATGACTATAAATGAGGCAACCAATTATTTGTGAAGAGCACAAATGTACCTCTATATGATAGTAGCATAAAACATGCCATAAATGTGCATACAGCTAGGAAACTGCAAACTAAACCATACATAACCATTTCCAAAAAATTGAGAATGCAGGGCCACGCACAACATAGCTACAAAACACTATCAAAATAAATCATATAATTTTATTATTAGCCCAAGTTTAATTATTAATCACTACTACATAATGACAAAATGTAGAAAAATCACATTAATAGTATCAAATTAAAGCCAAATCTAACAGGATTTATATGTATACCAAGATCTAATCTCAAATACTAGTAACACATTTGGACAATAGTGCTTCTACAGATTATCCAATGGAAAAACAGATGTTATGAGGATTAAATTCTACCAATCTACATTCTTATATATTTGTATGCAGAAATGAAAGGTAAATTAGAGATCTAATAAGATCTCTCATAAGAGAGGTTGAAAAACATACATGCAATATCTTTTTTTAAAAAGAATACTTGTAGCACAGGGGATGAGGGGTTCTTGGTGCTCTCTGAGCTTGGTTGTTTTCTTGCAGATGTTTCATTATCCAAATTAGGTAACATCATTAGTGCATTGAGCACATCTGCTAGGAAACAACCAAATTCAGCGAGCACCAAGGACCCTCAAAAATCAAAAATAGAAAAACATGTCGAAGGTTGAGTTAAACAGACTGATATAGCCCAGGATATACCATTCGCAGTTGATTATACAATTTTAACACTATAACTACAATCTACATTCTCCAAAATGTGAATCAACAAATAGCCGCTAATATTACCACCTAGAATTGTTTGTTTTTATTGGAGAAGGGTTCTTTTTGTCTCTTTAATGGAAATTACATTAATTCTATATTGTAGAGAAACAAAGTAGTTTCACTAATTGTAAATATAACTGCATTCAGATGTAACCAAACCATAGAAAACAAATTGTGGCTAGCACCCTGCCCAGACACTCCATCTTCCTTTCTACACAAAGTACCAAAAAAATTAAAAGTGCTCAGAGTATGTTTTGCAGCAGTGGTACTTAAAATTTTAAATTATTTCTAAATTGTTTCTGCAGTCACATGCAAAACTGAGATAAACTTGCAGTCAGGGTGGATTTGATTTAAATCAAGTTGATTTAAATCACGATTTAAATCACTAGTAAAAAGACTTTACTAGTGATTTAAATGTTTTTAAAGAGCAACTGTCATCTCTGTTCTACAGCAGCTCGTCTGACCTGCTGTTAACTCTAATATTGCAACCCTAATAGTGCAGAATATATAGCTCCATGCTACATAACAAAGCTGCATTTCATGCTGAATAAACTAATTAATGTATCTTAAATAGAAAACTTTCTTTAGATAGATTTTTACTCCAAAAGCATTTTATGAAAATAAAATGGATAAAAATTTTTAAAAATCCCATTTAAATTAAAAAAAAAACAATTTAAATTTTTAAAATCCGGGTTTTTTATTATTTGTTTAAATCATCTATTTTTATCCACCCTGCTTGCAGTTATCAACTACCCAGAAGGAAAATCTATGAGTAAGCTTGAGACTTGTCCAGGTGGATATCTATCTGAAGCTCCTTCTTTTTAAAGAAACTACCTCTTGAATTCCTTACTGCTTGTTACAAAAAAAAAAAGCATTCCCAGTCTGAGACAGGACCTTTTCCTGTACTGTTTATTAGATTCTTTTATCCTGTTTTTATTTCTTTATCTCAAAGTGGCAAAAATAGACAATATTCCTTCCTCCTCCTAATGGTCCCATTGGTCCATTACTGGCCTGTAATGAGCTAATCTTAGAGGGACCTGAAGGCCCCATTGTTGGTAGTTTGGAAGCATCAATTCAAATGAATACCTATAGCGTAGAAATGTTGATATAAATTACAACCTAATTATTGCAAGGAAAAGACGATGGACTTTTTTAGTTGGTTTATTTTAAAATGCATTCTCACTATGGATATCACAATAAGAGTGAACACTAACCTCTAGCTTAAAGATCATTCTTATTAATACTAGGTCAGTTGCTATTTCAGTAGTACATTTCTCCAGGATTTACTCCTGAATGAGACTGCCAAGCTGAAGACATAGCTGAGTGAAGAAAAATAAATTAATAAGATTTTAGTCATTAGTGCGATTTTAGAAAGCCCCTTTTTATTATTTCAACTTCATTTCAAAATAAAATTCATATGCTAGTCCATTTCATTTTGTATAAATAAAATCTGAAACCTGTAGAATGAAATTCATTCCTTCAAATGAATCAATCAATTTATGGCCATAATAAGGATAGTAACGTTTTGATACATGTGGTCCTCATCTGATGATCATTCATTCAGTGACTGTACAAGATAGCAATGGCACTGAATAAGAGGTAGTTATGACTAGTCCTTGTATGGCTGGCAAGCATCCCTATAGTCCTGTGATGGAAAACCTATGGCCCGCGTGCAGAGCCATTTGTCAGGGCACGCGAGGCCAGCTGACTTCGGTCTTCTTTTTCGCAAAAAAACCCCGGTCCTACGGGCAAACCGGAAGTTCAGGAATGGACTTCTGATTTGTTCGTAGGACCGTTTTTTGTCCTCCTGAGCCTTCAGGAGGTTTCAGGAGGCTTCAGGGAAGCTCCTGAGGTCTCCGGAAGGTGTCCAGGGGCACCAGGGAGGCTGTTTTCGCACTTCCCAGGCTCCTAGAAAGCCTCTGGAGCCTGGGGAAGGTGAAAAAACTACGGAAAAAGCAGGCGCGGTTGCTGATTGGGCGCATGTGCACGCGCTGAGGGGTGTGCACGCATAGCATTATGGGTGTGGCATGCCAGCGCATGACCCCCGTGCTCCCCCCGCTTTTGACACGGCAGCCAAAAAAGATTTGCCATCACTGCTATAGTCACATGATCATAATTTGCAATCTTCCTTTCTGGCTTCCAGCGAAATCAATGAGGAAGCCGGCAGGAAGTCACATGTCATAGTCATATGAGGTCCTTGCCTAATGATCCAGTCCTCTTTTAACAATAGCCATGACGACTATCGGAACTGCCATTGCTAAGCAGCATAGTCACATGGTTTTTCAACTTACAGCCTTGTCACTTAATGGAATTTCCTCCCTAAATTTGTATTGTTAAGTGAAGACTACCTGTACTCTTCCCAGAAAGATTTTCACTTTTTAAAGACGCCCTAAAATTGGTCTACTTTCTGGTGTTTAAGTAAACTTCATAACCAATCTTTAACAACTGTTATTTTTTTGTTTTTTTTTAATGACATTTCAATAGTTACGTTTAATCACAATGATTGAAATAACAATACCTTTTAAAACAAAATTATAAAACTGACATAAGAATATGTCGCTATAAACAGAGAATGTTGCCTTTATACTGATATTGGCTAGATTTTGGGTCAACTCATCATGGAAACTTCCCCAATGATTTTTGGCTTATCACTCTCTTACACTTCAGTCATTCTTTAACAGGATTGTCAGCCTTTCGGACCTCAGGGACTACTAAATTCAAAATTGTAAGTCCCATAGACCACTAATATGATCTGCCTAATGACCAGCTTGGGAGGCATGGGTAGATGGTAATGTGACTGGATGGGCTTTGCCAACTTGATACCACTCACATTGAGGTGCGTCTCGCCGGCCTCTACTCACCCCTCCCCTCCCAGCCACTCCTCGCCTGCCCACCTGGGCTCCTGAGGGCCCCAACAGGAAGCAGTTATTGGAGCTAAGCAGCCAGCACAAGAAAGAGTTGGCAAAACAGCTGGCTCAGTTCAAATTGGATCTCACTGAAGACTACGAGCATAGGTTTTCCAAGCAGAGGGAAGACCTGCGGGAGTGCAAGGCCAGGTACCGACGCCTGGAGGTTCAGTGGGCTGAGATGATCATCCAGTTCTAGGCCATGATGCAGTCCCACTGGAGCAAGGCGCTTCGGCTCTTCGTCACCAGTGGTGCTTCCCTCCAGCCTTCGCCCAAAGCCCCGCACCAGGAGCTGAAGCAGACCCCTAGTTGGAATTTCTGCCCTCCTCCGACCCACACAAAAAGACCCCAAAGGGGGAGGCTCTCTGCAGTAACACAAACAATCAGTGCACGTATCCAGCCCAGGGATCATAGTTTGAGGACCCCTAATTTAGTGCAACATAAAAAATGCAAATAATTTTTTTCTGGAACACCAAATTTTCTCACGGACCACCAACTGGGGACTGCGGGCCTAAAAGATGTAATAAATATTTGTAAATATAATCTGAAAGGAAATAGGGGTAAGTTTATAGGCCATGGAACCAAATACAATATTGAATAGAAAGTTTCAGCAATACAAAGTATTTCCCTGCTCAGTGAATTGCCAAAAATAAAATAAAAGGCCAAGTTAAAATAGGGCCAGTACAGTAGTCACTGAATTTTCAGCTGCCTGGATATATTTTACTGACATTTGGGACTGTGAACTCATGAGCAAAAAGTTTCCTTTAAAATATATTACAAGTTTTTAGTCTGCATGTATTTTTAATATTGCAGCAGCAGCAGCAATACAGTCTAGGTTTAGCTTTCTCATCTGTTTTATGTTGATCCTACCTCATTACTAAATTGTTGTTTCTTTTTTAACCATGCCACCTATTTAAAAAAGGAAACCCCCACAACAGTAAATTTAACACTTCACTATTACTTGGCATAAATCACATTTTGCCTCTGATACTCAAGTACTCAAAAACATTGTCACTTCTAGGTAATACTCCTGCTATTAAACACCTGAGAGCATCACTTTCCTATCAGAGATGTTTCCAAATCTTCTAACCTACTGCTTGAAGTGTATCCCTTATTCTATTCTAAGGAATTAAATCAATATAGCCGCAAGTAAGTGACTCAAGCAAAAATGCCACACTACTAAATGAAAATAGGGAAGGGAAAAGATTACTAAATCAAAATAGGGAGGAGATAAGGCTGTGCGAACTAATCAAAAGCTTATGTGTTGTGTGAACCATTTAGTTAATCTAGTATATGAAGAATAAATAATAAAAATACTCAACAAAATGATTAAAATCCCAATGCTTGGCTCTACTAATATTTACCACAGCAAAATCTTTTTAAAAAAAACAATCTAAACAATTTATCAATATCAAAGTTCAGATTAATTGGATAAGATTTTATCAGTTTACAACACTGTTATAAAACTTCAAAATTATTGGCTACTATAACAATTAAACCGTGCCTTTTGTAAAATCAAGGTATTTAGAAACACTTCGGAAGCAGGTAGAATGGCATGGATGCCAACAAATACCATGAAGATAAGCTACTGAGCCAAGGCTTCATAGAAGGACTGGTAAACAATTTATGCATGCTTTAAAACTTTACTAATAAACATTGAACTATTATTCCGAATCAGAAATAATTTGCGAAGCTTTATACACTGTTAGAAGAGTAAGTATCTTCCCGTTTGGTTACTATGTTTACCAATAGCTAGTAATCCAACAATGACAGTAAGCCAACTCTTGAGGCTCCACAGAAGCAGGCCGGAAATAAACAGGTGTTTTTAAAAATAATACTTATCCTGTTGCATATGAATTTTGCTCCATTTTTTAGCAATTTATTTTCTTGAATTACAAAAATAGAAATGGAAAACTTAAAGGGAATTGACAATTGTCTATTATAAAGTGGAGTCTTAAACTGCATTAAGCAATAAAATATATTTACTATGTATCTTTTTTTTAAAGAAATCTAATTGTTCTGTTTTCAAAAAAAAACCCACTCACAACAAAATGCAATGAATAAAATACATAAAGAAGTTAGTACTGATTATTCCTTCTTGGTAATCTGATTACTTGATTTCTAAGGATCTAAATACTTACAACAAATGAATGAATACATGTTTTTAAAAAACTATATTTTTGCTTGCTTATTGGGAGAAAAACACATTACACAGATCTCCAGAAACAGACACAACAGAAGTTTAGTAATCTAGTAAAGTAAATAAACTATCAAGCAATCCCCAATTTGCCTACCAAAAGTGTTCATGAAATTGCCTGCCTCTAGCAACAATTTTCAAATTAATTTTGGCAATACAAGAAGGCCAATGGCTAAACCAAGCATTTGTCTTAATACAAGCAACTATCTAAGAGCTGCACTGTTAATGGAAATGGGGGGACGGGAAGTCTGCTGCTGTGAATCAATAAGCTTTTCTTTCTGTAGGTAGAAAAGGGATTAAAGTTACTGGAAACGCGTTTACTGATATAGCCACGTACAGATAGGACGCAGCATTGAAAACATCTCAGCTCCTGTGATTTGTGAATATACTATGTACACTTTTTTTTTAAAAAAAAAGGACACCATTCAATTACAAATACAGTTACAGAAAACGACAAACCTGTTCAACATGTACACTTTACCTGGTGCACTCAATAGCCCTGACAAGGAAAAAATAAAATTGCATGCGAAGTTTCCCCCCCCCAAAAGATATTCAGGAGATGCCCACCATCACAAGAACAAAGATTAGAGGATTTTAAGGGGGGGGGGGAGATGGATTTAAGAAACGCCTGGGATGGAGAGTAAGGAAGGAAATTTCAACGTATAGGCCAACTTGGGGAGAAAGAATTCATCCGAGGACGTGAAGGGGGGGGGACACACGTTAGGTACAAACTCGGCAGTCCGGGGAAAAGGCACCGGGGGAGAAGAGGGGGAGGCTCTCAGAAGCGGGGGGGGGAAGGTGTTTTTAAGGAAGGGCTACTCAGAAATACCTGGGGGCTCCTGTCGACTGGGTTTTTCATGACCGCCTGGCGGAAGTTATTATCCACGTAGGACGCCATATCGCTCCCCCTTTTGCTTTTCGTACTTCAGGCCGGCGCCGCGTCCTGGCCCGCTCCCGTCGCCCTTCTTCCACGTTCAAGCGCCTTTTTTTCCTGCCCAGGAAGCGAGACGGCGCCTGCAACCGGGCGGCCGACTTCTCCTCCACTTCCCCCCACCCCCCCTAAACGTGGCAAGGAAGCCAGCCGAGGTAAAAGGCGGCTCCAGCTGGCCCCAGGGACTCCAGCTGCTACTGTTCGTCTTCCTCGGCCGCAGCGGCGGCGGCGGCGGATCCCTCCGCCTCAACAGCGCCGCCCTCCGGTCGGGGCCCTTCGCCTTAGAGGAGTCGTGGGTGCCTGCGGTGGCAGCAGCGGCGGCGGCGACGACGACGACTCTCGGCCCCGCCTCTGCCGGCCTGCCCAGCAGTGGTGTTGTTGTCGCTGTCGCCCTCCTCGCCGCTCCGCCACCGCATCCCCTCGGGCGGGAGAAGGACGGCCGCGTCCTAGTCGAGCTCCGTTTTCGGTCTCGGGCCTGGAAAGGACGAAAGAGGCTGGGATTCGGAAGATGCGCCGCGTCTGGGCAGGAAAGAAGCGGGCGTCGGGCCAGCAAGCCTCGCCGCGGGAACGGCCTCTAATGCTCGCCTGGGCTTTGTGCCGCTGCAACC
Source organism: Thamnophis sirtalis (assembly GCF_051295495.1). Classification (NCBI taxonomy): domain Eukaryota; kingdom Metazoa; phylum Chordata; class Lepidosauria; order Squamata; family Natricidae; genus Thamnophis; species Thamnophis sirtalis. The sequence continues at coordinate 56,778,320 of NW_028261390.1, read as the reverse complement.
ATGGTGAGGCGACGGACGAAGAGGGAAAGCACCGCCCGGCCGCACCGGCGGCAGCAACAGCAGCAGCAAGGCGGGGAGGAGCCGCGCCGCCTCACGTTCCCGCCCCCCGAGCCCTGCTCGTCTCTCAGCCGCGGCGAAACCCGCCGCCGTCGCTCCCTTCTCAGGGCGCGGGAGTCGCCCGAGCCGGGCTGGAGCGGTTTCCCAAAAGCACCGGAATTCCTTACACCGAACCGCCAGCTCCCTTCCTCTCTCTCTCTCTCTCTTTTCTCCCTTTCCTCTTCCACGTTTGGGATTTTACTTTGGAAAATATCGCCCTAAATTGGGACTTCTTGGAATTGTGGAAAGGGGAGAAGCGAAACGGGGTCTGCCTTTCATTTGATGGCTAAGCCGAAAGGTCCCCGTGGGGAAGTTTCAGAAACCTCATTCGCTCCACTACTCGGTGAAAGGCGGGTGCCCGCAGTTCACGTTTCAGCCCAGGCTGGAAGGTTAGGAGAAGGAAACCTTGTGGCCCCCATCTTCCCCTCCCAACAGCAATGACTTTGGTGGGTGGTTAGAAAGCCTAGGAAACTTGATCAGCCTTCTTCAAACTCTTCCAGTGGTGGGATTCAGCCAGTTCGCACCTATTCGGGAGAACCGTTTGTTAACTTTCTAAGCTTACTTACTTACTTACCACCTTCAAAGCCCTTCATGGTAGTGGATCTGGGTATTTGAGAGACAGCCTACTGCCAATTACCTCCATCCGACCAATTAGATCCCATAGATTAGGCCTCCTCCAAGTCCCATCTGCCGGGCAATGTCGACTGGCAACTACGCGGAGGAGAGCCTTCTCGGTGGCAGCTCCGACCCTATGGAACGATCTCCCCGTGGAGATTCGTACCCTCACCACCCTCCAGACCTTCCGCACAGCCCTTAAAAACTGGCTATCCCGTCAGGCCTGGGATTAAAGACTGTAACCCACCCGAATAGTATGAATGTTGTGCTTTTAATGATGTACTGTCTTATGTGTCAATTGTTTGTTTCCCTCCCTTTCGAGTTGTAAGCCGCCCTGAGTCCCCCCAGGGAAAAGGGCGGCATATAAATAAATTACTCTAAACTCTAAGCAGTTTGGAGAACCGGTTGTTGGAAGAAATCTCCTTTTGTTTTTTTCCACTTTACAGGGCTAATCCTGTAAGGAAGGCAAGGAAACATTCTGGTGATGCTTTTAGCCTAATCTTTATTGCCCTTCTTACAGAAACTGCCCCTCCAGTTAACCCTTGTTACATTGTAACAGGTAAAGCAAAGTCTATCAACATGTGGTTGAGTTGGCCACGCCTACCATCACATGATCACCCAGCCCCACCTACCCAGCTGGTCATTAGGGCAGAGAACCGGTTGTTAAATTATTTGAATCCCACCACTGAAGTCTTCATATCGGTTTGAATCCCACAACTGCGCAGTGGCCTCCCCTTCCTTGTAAGGAATTAACTATTAGAAGGTGTTAGGGTTGATACTCGGACAGTAATCGGGATTAATAAGATTCTTAAAGGCATTTGGCCCGGCGCTGAACCATAATCACGACAGTTGGCTTCCCACAGCATGCTAAAGCTGAGATAAAATGTGATTGCCTATCTTGTGGCTACTTGTTGTTGGAACATAGCTACATTGTTTGAATATATGAACACAACCAATAGTATATTAAACTTTCAGGCCTGATGTTTTATGAAGTTAAATAGGGCTTGCATTTTTCTGTCTTATCAGTGGTATAAGGTTTATTATTAGAATACCCTATTAGACGTGTTATTTTCCAAGCACTACCAGGCAGTTTAATTACAGTACTTACTCCAACACAGTTCTAGGCTGCATAAACAGAGGGGTAGAATCAAGATCACGTGAAGTGTTAGTACCACTTTATAATGCCTTGGTAAGGCCACACTTGGAATACTGCATTCAGTTTTGGTCGTCACGATGTAGAAAAGATGTGGAGACTCTAGAAAGAGTGCAGAGAAGAGCAACAAAAATTATTAGGGGACTGGAGACTAAAACATATGAAGAACGGTTGCAGGAACTGGGTATGTCTAGTTGAATGGAAAGAAGGACTAGGGGAGACGTGATAGCAGTGTTCCAATATCTCAGGGGTTGCCACAAAGAAGAGGGAGTCAAACTATTCTCCAAGGCACCTGAGTGTAGAACAAGAAGCAATGAGTGGAAACTAATCAAGGAGAGAAGCAACTTAGAACTGAGGAGAAATTTCCTGACAGTCAGAACAATTAATCAGTGGAACGGCTCGCCTCCAGAAGTTGTGAATGCCCCAACATTGGAAGTCTTTAAGAAGATGTTGGATAGCCCTCTGTCTGAAACAGTATAGGGTTTCCTGCCTAGGCAGGGGGTTGGACTAGAAGACCTCCAAGGTCCCTTCCAACTCTGCTATTGTATTGTACGTATTGTATTATTGTACTTTCCATTTGCTACTTTGAAGGGGTAAGGCAGAATCACTCAATCTATAGCCTCACTTCTTATGTCTTGGACTTTCCAATAATATTGTGTTTTCCTAAAAAGCCTGTTGGCTAAAGCAGATGGGGAAATAAATGTTGACTATCACCAACTAATTTTAATGCCAGTGAGGTGTTTTTCCAAGATTGTAGAATACAACCTAATCATTGAAGCATTTCTTTTTAGCTGTAAGCATACCCTCCTGAGGTTTGTGCTAATTTTATGTTGGCTTTTATCAGTATCAGTATGAATTATTAAAAAAATAATTGCTGCATGCAACCAAGTTAATGAAACAATAATAAACAGTAAGCATTATACATAGATTCCAGACACAAAATAAATAGATTGTTTATTGATAACTGCACATTACTTTGCAAGGAAGCCAGTGGTATGTCATGTTCCTAGTAAAGGCTGCTATCCTCCATCAAACCTCCTCTGTATTTGCCAAATGTCCTTGCTTTCTCATAAAAATCTTAAAAAGTTATTTCTAATCTAAATTATGGAATTGATTTTTTTTATTTAATCACTTGAGTCTTTATGAAAGTTACATTTATAACTTGAAATTGTATTTGCTATATACTAACTGTGTGAAGGATGCTTCACGTATTACATTGGTGAGACCAAAGTAGCTACAAGGAAATGTGTCGATGACTTAATCTAATCGTGTTTCCTATCTGGTTATTTGGGAAAGCTGAATACACCTGTCTTCAAAATATTTTTTACTAATAGTTATTATTAAAGTTTATAGGTAATAAAGATAAAAAACTAATACAAACTAAACAAAGAAAAAACAAATAGAAAAGAATGAAAAACATAAGTAATAAAGAAAAACAAAAGAAATATATAAGGAAATGGCTTCCTATTTCAGTACAATAAAGTACAAAATTTTTCAGTAAACAATTTGAGAATCCAACAAAAGCTCTCTATTTCCCACATCTTATCACTTATCTATAAATCAATCTTTAAAGCAACCTCATTCAGTTCTGGTTACCAAAAGCCCAATAAAAATTGCCAAAAACAACAAACTTATATATTTTAACTTTGATGAAATAAACCAGCTTTATATTATTTCCATTACCTTTTAACAATTTTAATATTCAATGCCTTTCAAATTTAAATAATGTCTCAGAACTTGATTTCTTTTCATTTTCTCTTTGTCTTTTCTAAAACTTTCACTAGGGATTGAACTAGGATCACTCAATATGATAAAACTTGTCTTTCTGAAGATTCATAATATCCAAAAAAACAGTTAACAAGCAATTTCCAGAAGTGATTAAGAAAGGAAGTATGTGAATCCTATGTCTCATCAAGGCACCAACTGCATTTTGCAGTCTCTCAAAGCTCTAAATTCACTGGAAGCCATTTTCTTACAGTCTCCTCATGTAAAACTACTATCTGGAGAATTTGTGGGGCATCCTGAGTCGTCTCCTTATCCAGAGAGGAATTCTCAGCAACCAAGCCATTCACTGGCTCATTTCATTGCAGTCATCTTCAGTTTGCCTTTGCTTTTCCTGATGTCTCTTTTCTTCAAAATGTTAAAACAAGCCCTAGGAATAAGGCAGTGGCAAATCATATTAAAATGTTTCTTTGAGCTTCTCCTGGCAAGCACCGTGTCAAAGCTGATTCAAATATGGTACGATGGATGGATGGTATGTATGTCACTTAAATACACCAAAATGATTCTATGCAGCTTATAATATTAATTCCTAATATTGACTCTTGTTAGGTATAATGATATATGAGACTATAGCTGAGATGGCCCTTTCTTCTGTATGATACCAGCTTTAACTCTGATTTGTGAACTCATGTTCAGCCAAATCCAAATGGAATTAGGAACCCTTTGTAGCAATTGAATCTGAATTGAATTAAAGCCTTAATGGTTTTACCAACACTCGGTTTCAAAATAGACAGCCAAAGTTAGATTCATTTAAAATTGAGGAGATGTGATCTGAATAAATTCCACCAGCTATAATACTGGCACTTATATTATGAATTAATTATAGATAGACATTATCCTGTTCAACATCGCTCTATACTTTGATTGCTGCTTTGGGACTTAGACCTCTATTCCGTGTATAGCTAAGTGAAATGATTTCTGAATAAAAGGTAGAGTAATAAGTTGGACAAGACAGAGGAGAAATTGCATAGGAGAAAGTATTGAAATATTGTTCTTGCTTTAATTCAGCTTCCAGCTGAGTGTTGCAAAGCAATGCCTCAGAAAATTTCTCAGAAAATTTTAAAACAGAAGCACCAAAGAGTTGTGATGACAATGTGTAACAATATAATGTTCCTGTCAGGCTTGCAATTATATTCCTTTTAGAATTTTGGCCTGCCACACTTTCTCTTATTTCATTATGCTGTTTCATTAGTATAGTTGATGGGAGGAGGGAATAGACAGGAGTAGGATTGTGGAATGTATTGTTGTCATTCTTTTCTAGAAGACCAAGGTCATCTTTTGTCTCCGCACCTTTCCACCTGACCGGAAGCAGCTGGGTGGAGATGCCAGCGTGGAAGAAGAAGATTGGACCATGTGATGGATTGTGGGTGTGGGGGACAAGATCATGAACTTTTAACTGGGTGGGATTCTGATGTAATTTCCAGAATTTGGATTCCACGGCAATGTGCTAAGATGTCTGCTTTATTAAATTGGAACTTTAAGGATCGTTTTGCCTTGGACTCTGATTTAATTCTACATGATACTTGGAACGCTGACAGTTCAACTATTCCATGACAGAGTGGAGGCTATAGAAAAGGGACGCACAACCCAAGATCTTAAAATCATTTAAATCTCCAAGAAACTTGGAGCGTGGTTCCCAAACATCTTTAAAAAGTGTTGCCCAGTTATAACGTAATATGAAACAACAGAAAATTATTAAATAAAATACTCTTATCTAGGATCTACGGTTGGTTCTTTTTCTACAACCAGATCTGGCTTGATAAATGATGTACCTGATCGTATAATGGCACAGGAACACACATAGTTCCTTGCACAGGAGTTATTCAAAGCACTGAAGAATCCAGTTGTGCCATGTGTATTTCACATTGTGGGTGATCTTATAGGATGTGGTCCAAATACATGTAAAGGTAAAATAAAGTTATATTTAGTTGTTTTTTTTCTTGGTCTGTCACTGCTTTTTGAGCTCAGCTGCCAGCATAGTATTCAAACAGGAACTATAGAAGGATGTGAACATGAGGGATAAGACTCAGTTATTTAAAAAAAAGAATAGGTCTGACACCATCTGGAGCCCTAGAGAGTTCTCTAGGGCTTCAGATGGTGTCAGGCCTATTTTTTCAGTAACTGAGTCTTACAAAAGCTTACAGCTACCGTGATAAGGAAGTACACGAGAAGCAGAGGCCAAGAAAATAAATGGTTATTTAAGACCATCCAAAGACCGACCAAAAAATCATCCAAGGTGTACTCCCAAATCCAGTTCAAAAACAACAGTAACAGCAGAGCCACTGACAACAGAAACTGAATAGTACTGGAAGCGCATATGGGAGAAACAGGACACACACTTCCAGTGCACAGTAATTGCAGGATCTGAGAATAAATTATACAATGTCCCAGAACAGGAACCAGTCGCCATCTCAGTAGCAGACATCCAACAGTAGGTCAAGAACATGAAGAGCTGGACATCACCTAACCCAAACATGATCCATACCTACTGGCTAAAGAAATTAATAGTAGTGCTATTGTATAGCAACATCGAAAAACCAGCTGCTAGCAACAGGCTTCCACCTGCACTGGCTAGCACAAGGAAGGGCAGTGCTGATCATGAAAGACTCCCACAAGGGAACAGCACCACTGTCAGTAGCCTGTCTCACCACACAGGGAAAGTCCTATCAGGCTTCATAGCTTCCAAGCTACAGTACCACATGAGCACAGTTCAGAAGGCTATTGGGAACAATACCACAGGCTCAAAATACAATTTGCTCATAGACAAAGCAGTCAACCAAGACTCAAGCTCTAGATTAAGGTGTCAAACTCACATCAACACATGTTGTATCATGACTTTTTTCCCCTTTGCTAAACTGGGGGTGGTCATGACCATTGTGTTGACGCATCTGGCCTGCAGGCCATGAGTTTGACACCCCTGCTCTAGATAACCCAATCTTACACAGCCTGAATTGACCACAGAAAAGCCTATGATTTAATGCAATGGACCTGGATCTATGAATGCCTGGCCTGTACAAAGTAAACAGACACTAAGGACCTTCCTTAAGAACTCAGTGGGACTATGAAAGACAACATTGGAAGGCAACTCAAGTCAGCTCAAACAAGTGCCATGAAGTGTAACATATACTAGTTATGCACTGTTTCCACTTCCGTTCTGCATACTGCAGGCTTCAACCCCTCAGCCTGATAACCACAAGGACTGAATAAGGATACAGGTTCAACAGTGGAAATACAATCAATACCTCTTCTATATGGATGACATCAATCTGTATGCTAGGAGTAAACAAGACGCTGACTCGCTGATCCCCCTGACATGGATCTACAGTGAGCACATCAACATGTCATTTGGACTGGAGAAGGGTGGCTGAACGCACTTAGGCGTATATCTCTTCACTGTGATTCACAGCCCTCTCTAAGTGGTTTACAGAGTCAGCATATTGCCCCCAGCCATTTGGATCCTATTTTACCAGCCTCGGAAGGCCGAGTTAAATTTAAACCAGTCAGAGTCGAACTGCTGAATTGCTGGCATTCTAAACACTGTGCCACCATGGCTCCCTGAATGGTAGTTACAAAGAGAATGTACTTAAGACTGATGGGGGAGAACTGCCACATAGCAGACATACAGACTTGTTATAAGTACCCTGGCATCCTATAGTTACATGGGAACAATAATGAGGCAAGTGAGACAGCAACATCCAATACCACACAAGGATAAGACAGATCCTGAAGAGCCATCTCAATTGGAAGAACAAGTTCCACATCATCGGTAGGTACGTTAGTAGCCCTGACGTTCATCAGATACCCTGCTAAAGCAGGACATGGAAGCTGCTGGTGTGAAGACCTGGAAGCTCCTTACAATGTACCCCAAGTTCAACATCCAATGATTGTACGCTAACTGGAAAGAAGGCACATGGAATCTGATGTGTGTCAAAGCCATTGTCTTGAACAAATTTCAGAGCATCCAGGACTGCAAGAGTACTGCAGTAAAATGGCACCCAAAAATGAACTGCTGAGATAATGCCTGAGAAACACGGGAGCAAAATCAAGCAGAGAAGTGCAATGACAAGACAATATATGCATGGGATGTGCCATCGTTAGATTGATCAGATGACTAGACATTGGGAAATCCTATTAGTGGTTGAAAAGGCACAACATTGAGAAACTTATTATAACTGCACAAAAACAGGCACTAAGCACCAAATCCATAGAAGCAGAGGTCTACCACAGTAGACAGAAACCTGGGTGTAGATTATGCAGAGGCCTCAGAAACAGTCCAACACATACTAGCAAGTTATAGGAACAACATACACTGAACACCACAACTGAGTAACTGGTATTGTGTATAGACCAATGTTCCCTCTAAGCTGCGCGGTTGCATGGCCGTGCACGTGACAACAAAACACCATTCAGCAGTTTCCAACTGCCACGCAGTCATTTTTGTGAGATGCCTTCCACGATAATAGGAGAGGAGAGCCAATCTGGAGACAGCAATCAGTTCTAGGTCCACAAGGCAGAAAGTATCTAAGAGAAGGGGTGTGGGAGTTGGGAGAGCATGGGACGGGCTCCCAGCAGCGGCTGCTCGGATTTGCCATTTGCGAGAGAGGGAGGGGAGGGAGAGCGTGAGCGTGTGTATCCCTCCTTCCTTCAGCCCAACACTCTCGCTGGCATCCAGGCCAGATGAGAGGGACTGCAGAGGGTCTCCTTGAGTCTAGGGTAGCGAGTCATTCAATGGGAAAGTTGCCTCTTGGAAGGAATGACCCGGCTTGGCTCCCACTTCGTCTATCCTGCCTCCTGGAAAATAAAAGCCAAAGTTGTGATAGGAACACTTGGGGATGTGTCTCCTACATTGGGAGACTTGGCTCTAACACATTCCAGGAACAACATCAGAGTGCAATGTTAGGAACTGGTAAGACACTTCATAGAACCCTCAAATTCCAAGCCCTCAGGTAAAAGAGTTGACATTAAAGAAGAAATGTATCATCCATAAGGTTGAGAAATGAATTAAATGTAAATGTACACAAAATTAAATTGTATTTGGTATAATATAATATAGTTATATTTGAATTACATGACTTAAGCATAGAAACAAAATGTATGCAAGAAAAAGTACAATTTTGTTTTAAAACAATCCACAAGCCCAAAGTATATCATTTCTGTTCAAATTCCCGTTTTGTTTTTTCCTAAATATTGAAATGCATCTCTTAGAAACAATTGATATACAGGCAGTCCTAAACTAATGACCACAATTGAGCTCAACATTTATGTTCCTAAGTGAGAAATTTGTTAAGTGAGTTTTGACCCATTTTACGACTTTTTTGGCACATTTGTTAAGTGAATCACAAACTATCACAAACAACCTGGCGAAAGCATGGAATTAGCATGGACTCACTACACAAAACTGAAGACAGTTAGATCTGATCCTCCCTTAATGCCTTAGACACTTGCCTAGTAGTTCCCGCCAAAGTTCAGTTTGAAAAATGTTAATTATCTTTCAGGAATGAAGGCAAATATAACTTGTCTATTTTATTTTTATTCTTTTGTTTTTCTTTTCTTTCCGCTCTCTGAAAGCCGCCCGGAGTCCTCCGGGATTGGGTGGCCTATAAATAAAATTAAACTTGAAACTCGAAACTTGAAACATATCTCAGGATAATGCTGCTGGATCCAATCTGAGTCGGTCACTGTGATCAGAGGTTTATTCTTCCAAGTTTTCAGATTCATGCTGGAGCCCATCCTCACTGAACTTCTCTCCAGAATTATCTTTCATTCCTATACTGGTAAAATGGCGGTGGGAGGGGAATCAAATTGATCTCTGGTGAATAAGGTATGAAAAGCAGTTTGGGTACGCATTAAGTCACTTCAAGTGTATTTCGTAGGAATGAACTCATTCTTTAAGATGTTAATGAATATGTTGAGTTGTATCACCTAAAATAGGTACACTATAACTTTTGCTGATAAGATTTTTATTGCAGATAGGACAAATCTGGAATTAAAAAAGGTGTAGATGGCCAATACTTATTTAGATGCATTTTGTGTCACATAATCTCTATGGGTGCATCTTCTCCTCGATTCCTGGAAAACTACCCCAAGGAATCTGCAACAGATTACTATGCCCGTTTAGTGACCTGTTTTGCATTCTTGGCCTTTTTGTAAATACCATTAGTTTAGTTTTATCATAATTGATCTTAAATGTTTTATCACATTAGAAAGCAAAAATATATAATGTCTTTTTGAACTTACCAAAGTTTGAGAGAGAGAATACTATGCTATCCATATATAGAGGTATTCTGATGTTTACATTTTGGTGCCTGGTAGTCTAAATTGTCCAGGTTAGCAATCAGTGTGGTAATGTATAACTTAAACAATAGTGGAGTTGGGATGCAGCCACACCTAACACCGCCAAAAGTGGGAATTTCTTGAATAAGATGATCTTGGATATTGAATATTTAGATAAGTATTGCATTCTTTCATTAAACTACCTACTCCCACTGAACCTAAAGCCAGTTCTCAATAGAAATACGTACAATAACCCTGGGAATAGTCTTAATCATCTGGTGGAGGGAGGAGATCTAAAGCAAGACAATACAATTCTACATGAATGAGCCATGTAAATTTGAATGCTCTTTCAGTAATATTATACACACAGAGGTTTGAAAAGGTGTATCCCTCACTTCTGCATGTGTAGCAACTTCTATAATATCAGCATTAATATCAACGTTATTTCTAAGCTGCTATCACTCATGTTCACATTAAGTTCATAAAAACAGCTGTACAATGAACAGAAACAAAGACAAGAGCCAAATTTATTTGTTTATTTGTTTATCCTGCCTTTATTACTTTTACAAATAAGTCAAGGGGATGAACATATCCCACACATCTTCCTCCTCATACTTTCCCCACAACAACAGTCCTGTGAGGTACGGTGAGTTGAGAGAGAATGACTGGCCCAAAGTCGCTCAGCTGGCTTTTATGGACTTAACTCATGGTCTCCCACTTTATAGCCTTGTGCTTTAACCACTAGATCAGTGTTTCTCAACCTTGGCAACTTGAAGATGTCTGGACTTCAACTCCCAGAATTGGGAGCGAATGCTGGCTGGGGAATTCTGGGAGTTGAGGTCCAGACATCTTCAAGTTGCCAAGGTTGAGAAACACTGCACTAGATCAAACCGGCTCTCATTTTTTGTAGTTTACATTTTAATAGTAATAATTATATTATAATTATATATCTTTCCTTACACATATTTCCAATCTGGCAAACTGAGTTTTCAAGAACAGCATGCGTGCATTTCAAATATCCTTGTGTTGATAAGGCCCCGCTAAATTCAGTTTAGCTGGCTGAATTTCATTATTACAAATAGTATCAAAGCATAAAGCAGTGGAGCAAGTATTATGTAAGGCCCAAATAAAGGGCAAGGGCAAAGCTCACAGAGTTCATCATAAAATACGGGCAACCCTTTGGAACGAACTACCGCCAGAAATCCGGACCTCGCCCACTCTTATGGCCTTCAGAAAAGCTGTCAAGACCTGGCTATTCCGGCAGGCCTGGGGCTGTTGACCTCATTGCTGAGGTCCAGTCCCGACTGAAGTGAATGTATTGGTGTTGTTTTTTAACTTGTTTATTTTTATTTTTTATTTTATTTTATTTTTCTTTCTGTAAGCCGCCCGGAGTCCTCCGGGATTGGGCGGCCTATAAATAAAATCAAACTTCAAACTTCAAACAGGGTGGCGAATTAATGATTCTGACTATTAGCTTCTAAAATGGAGAGCTTGACATTATTTTTCCTCTTAACTCCAGAAGAGGCATAGCTGAAGATTAAAACAGTGTCCAAATAATCATTTTATTGCAATTGTTTTGTTAGATCTACAATAACCAATTTACTCAGATTAAAAGAAATACCAAATATAGGATATTTGTTTTTGTGTTTCTTATTTTTTTTAAGTGTTTCATAGGGAACTTTAGTGTATCTTCAGCCACCCTAGTGCGTGAAATTTGTACATAGATCCAAATATGTGATTGGGGTCTTCTAAGAATATTTTTAGTTAAGAATATATCTATATTCTTTACATTTAAACTATGTATTATTTTGCAAAAGTAATCTCATCTTGATACATAATGATCTCTCATGTCTCTTTATCACATGTAGTAATATCACTTTGTCATATAACTCACATCAACTCAAAGCACACGTCTTTTTGTGCCATATGCTTCATTGGACGTTGGCGATCATGTTTCATCCAATTTAAACTACACTAAGCAGACACAAAGAAATGAGAAAATGCGCATTCTGTGGCATGACTTAGAAGCTAGGAATTGTTTAACTATTTTTTTTAGGGAGCAACAAAAATCTACAAAGAACCCTGGAAGATCATCACACATTACAATCTAATTACCACTTTATCCAAGAACTTTCATTCCATGTAGGTCAAAGCCTAGTAAAAGCCTAGAGAGTAGATTTGTTCAAATTACATCTGACAAGATGAATAGAATAGAATAGAATAGTTGGAAGGGACCTTAGAGGTCTTCTAGTCCAACCCCCTGCCTAGGCAGGAAACCCTATACTATTCCAGACAAATGGCCATCCAACATCATCTTAAAGACTTCCAGTGTTGGGGCATTCACAATTTCTGGAGGCAAGCTGTTCCACTGATTAATTGTTCTGTCAGGAAATTTCTCCTCAGTTCTAAGTTGCTTCTCTCCTTGATTAGTTTCCACTCATTGCTTCTTGTTCTACACTCAGGTGCCTTGGAAAATAGTTTGACTCCCTCTTCTTTGTGGCAACCCCTGAGATATTGGAACACTGCTATCATGTCTCCCCTAGTCCTTCTTTTCATTCAACTAGACATACCCAGTTCCTGCAACCGTTCTTCATATGTTTTAGTCTCCGGTCCCCTAATCATCTTTGTTGCTCTTCTCTGCACTCTTTCTAGAGTCTCCACATCTTTTCTACATCGTTGTGACCAAAACTGAATGCAGTATTCCAAGTGTGATCTTACCAAGGCATTAAAAAGTGGTATTAACACTTCACGTGATCTTGATTCTATCCCTCTGTTTATGCAGCCTAGAACTGTGTTGGCTTTTTTGGCAGCTGCTGCGCACTGCTGGCTCATATTTAAATGGTTGTCCACTAGGACTCCAAGATCCCTTTCACAGTTACTACTGTTGAGCAAGGTACCACCTATACCATACATGTGATTTCATTTTTGTTGCCTAAATGTAGAACCTTACTCTTTTCACCACTGAATTTCATTTTATTAGATAGTGCCCACTGTTCAGGTTTGTCAATATCCTTCTGTATTTTTAGCCTATCTTCTGGAGTGTTGGCTATTCCTGCCAGCTTGGTGTCATCTGCAAATTTAATGAGTTCCCCATTTATTCCCTCATCCAAATTGTTGATGAAGATGTTGAAGAGTACTGGGCCCAAAACAGAGTCTTGGGATACTCCACTGCATACTTTCCCTCCATGAAGATGCAGTTCCAGTGAGGACTACACGTTGAGTGTGGTTGGTCAGCCAGTTACAAATCCATCTGGTGGTGATGCTGTCTAACCCACATTCTTCTACTTTATCTAGTAGTAGATTATGGTCTACCTTATCAAATGCCTTACTGAAGTCCAAGTAAACTATATCGACGGCATTCCTCTGGTCCACTAATTTTCTCACATTATCAAAGAATGCAATAAGGTTAGTCTGGCATGATCTGTTTTTGACAGACTCATGTTGGCTTTTGGCTATTACTTTGTTTGCTTCTAGCTGTTCACTAATTCATTGCTTGATTATCTTTTCCAGAATCTTTCCTGGTATTGAGGTCAGGCTGATAGGTCTGTAGTTTCCTGGATCTGTTTTTTTTCCTTTTTTGAAGATGGAAACCACATCAGTTCTTTTCCAGTCCTCTGGCAGTTCCCCGGTGCTCCAGGATCTCTGAAAGATATAGTTCAGTGGTTCTGAGATCTCGTCTGCCAGTTCCTTCAGAAGCCTGGGGTGTAATCCATCCGGTCCTGGTGATTTGAACTTGTCTAGGGTAGACAGGTGCTCACTTACCATTTTCTTCCCTATTTCAACTTGTGTTCCTAATCTGATTTTTGTGGTGCTGTTTTTGATAGGTTGAACTGTTTTATCTCTCTGTGTAAAGACAGATGCAAAACATGAGTTAAATAGTTCTGCTTTCTCCCTGTTGCTTGTCACCTTCTTGCCACTTTCTCCCAGCAATGGACCAATTGTTTCCTTAACTTTTTTCTTGTTTTTAACATGTTGGAAGAAGCTTTTTTTGTTATTTTTTACTTTTGTGGCAAGCCTTTCTTCACTGTGAGCCTTAGCTTTCCTCACTTCATCTTTACATGCTTGGGCTATTTGCTGATATTCTGCCTTAGTTATGTACCCCCCCCCCTTTCCACTTTTTATATTTATCTTTTTTGTCTTTCAATTTTTCAGAGAGTTCTTTATGCAGCCATGCTAGTTTCTTTTGGGAGCTGTTATTTTTCTTCTTCATTGGTATTGTGCTAGACTGGGCTTTTGTAATCTCATTTTTCAAAATTTCCCAAGCTTCTTGAGTTGTTTTCCCCTTGAGGATTCTCATCCATGGAATTTTTCCCAAGCTCTCTCTAAGTTTATTGAAATTAGCCTCTTAAAGTCCAAGACTCTAGTTTCACTTTGTTCTACTACTTGTGTTTGCATAATGTTGAATTCCAATATTGCATGGTCACTTGCGCCCAGGGTTCCTGTGGCTTCAACACCTTCTATCATTTCCTCTCTGTTAGTGACAATTAAGTCCAATATGGCTGATCCCCTTGCTCCCTTCTCTACTTTTTGGGAAACAAAGTTTTCTGCTAGGTTTGTTAGGAACCTGTTGGATCTTCCACTTGGTGCAGAGTTCGTTTCCCAGTTGATGTCAGGATAGTTAAAACCCCCCACTACTATTGTGGTGTGCTTCCTACATACCTTAGTTAGCTGACTAGCAAAAAGTTCATCTACTTGCTCTGCTTGGTTGGGTGACCTGTAGTATAGACCTATGGCAATGTCATTCCCCCCCCACCCCCAACCTTTAATATTGACCCAAATGCATTCAAGATAGTTCTCATACCTCTTTATAACTCTACATCTAACAGGAATGAGCTAACTTCTGTAATGGGACAGGGAGAAGACTTATACTTGGCTACTAATGTGAGCATCTGTGGAAAGATCAGATGACTTCATAATATTAGTGCCTGCAGCAGTAAACTATTTATGGTTATAAACAATTTATGTCCATTGTTTGGCTTAAGAGCAAATATACTTTTTCTCAAGAGGCACAACTATATTCCAGTTGTTTTCAGTACCTCAGATAGCTCCAAGTGCACAATATGTGTGGACAAAAATTACATGCTAACTATGTAAAACTCCTCATTCAAAGCACAATTTCTTCATTACAATACTCTGGCTGAAAGTATGGCCTCTTAAAGAAACAGTACCTTGATCCAAAGAGAAGCAATTTTCCTTCTTTCATGCCTTCTAGTCTAGCATGTTTCCTATGGAACTATGCAGAGGATCAATTTAGCACCTTGGCTGAATAAAAATTCCAAAAATTGGCTCAGTAAAAAATCATGTGCAAGTATCCTTCTGATTCAACAATTGAATTTCATAATAATTAATCTCAAATCCTGTACGCTACTCTTGGTGTTGTTCTTTAACTGGTGGAATTATACCCTAGCTTTAACTAGCTCATTCTTTTATAAGAATATTAGGTAGGGTAATAGGCTTATCATTGGCTTCCAAGAACATTTCAAGGTCCCGGGGGATATTTTTAAAACCTTATATGACATTTGTATAAAGCACTTTATTTTTCTCTCTCCTTTTAGAAGTATCTTTATTACATTTCAAAATCAAGCATTACAATCCTTTATTTTTCTCTTTTGAGATACTCTTTTGTGTATTGTATAATGCCAGGAAGATATACCACACTGAGTTCTTTAACAGATTAACAGAGTTGGAAGGGACCTTATAGGTCATCTAGTCTAACCCCCGCTCAAGCAGGAGACCCTACACCACTTCTGATAAATGGCAGTTCAATCTCTTCTTTAAAAACTCAAGTGATGAAGCCCCCCACAACTATTGAGTTATGGATTAGAACAGGGGTGGGTTCCTGCACCGGTTTGCTTTGCGTGCTTTTCTTTGGCTGAACCGGGCCAAACAGGGAGCAACCCACCTCTGGATTAGAACCATAATTTAAAGGAGACTCCATAAACCAATGCAACTTTACTTACCTTTGGTGGAGTTACCTCATTGGTTTTAGTGAATAAAACTTACATCCAGTCCAGTGGTTCTCTTGAAAGGAGAGCAATGATATGGACTATGCCCTATGTCCTCTTCAGAGGAGCAGCTTTCTTTTAGACTTTTTCTTGGTCCAAGTCTGCCTAAAGTTCCACTGTTGAACTAAAAGGATACAATAGAATTTACCATTATTGTATCCCGCTCCTATTAACATATATTCACTGGTGGAATAATAGCAGCATTTATATTGTGGCACTGTATCTGGATTTTGTGTGATTTTTGAATTCAGCCAGATCTTCTAATACTTCATCTTATTTTTGTAATTCTTTTGGACTTCACTATTTGTAAATATTGAAACCAGTAAGATGGTTCTGGGCACCCCAAAGACAAGGTCTCAGAGGATTTCATCTTTGTCTTAGTAATAATTAAGTATTATAATAATTTCCATCTACATAAATTATTTTCCCTCCATTGATTAAATGTTTTTGCACACTTTCCTTCACAAAATAAATATTTAGTATCAAAGCAAGAAGTGATAGATCTGGATGGATTATTTTTATATGTACATCTCATGTTGTTAAAAAGCTGCCTACTAATGAATGATTTCTTTAAAATGTATTTTGCTATTTATATTAGAGCAAAGATATTTCTGCAAATCTTATGGAAATCCTGCTCTTCCATAGAAGCAATCCAGCAGAAAAATATTATAATCCAAACTATTATTAAGTAACTTTCTTGATAACAGAATTAAAAACATGTTGCTGCCAGTTCAGCTCATTCCTTTGCATTTTGCAAAATCTTGATCTGAATCTTTTATTTCACAACATAAAATTAGCAGTTTGACAATTGTTTATTATCTTGTCTTCAAATCCTATTGAGATTCTACTGTAAATTTCAAAAGAAGGGAACAAAACAAAAGTTAGAGAACCCGTCTTACTTCTTGCTCGTAGAGATAGTGAACATTCCTGGTTGGGTTTACCCAAAAAACATTTCTCAAAGCTGTTCTTATCTGAAATGATAGTATTCTGTAGTAATATGCTTGAGATTCCAGATCTGTTAATAACAAATGAGAGACCTAAAGGCAATTTCCCTCCTCCCCTCCTCATATCATTGCACACCCATATGTCTACATTTCACACCTCATCCTGCAACAAAATTCTGATGCATCTGCATGAATGAAGTCATATTTTTTATCTCTCAGCCTAAGATTATTTTTGTGAAAGCCTGCATATTATGAATACACCCCAGATGTCCTGATCTCATGAAATGAAGCAAATTATGTGTTTTCTTCAATATTCTAAACTCTGTTGAGCAAATGTTATACAAGTCTTTTAAATGGTTGTCCAGAACATTTGATGTATTTTAACACAATGATGACAGCAGTAAAAATAACGTTCAGGGTAGAACCTCAGAAAAAGATACAACAATTTTGGTAGAGTGATTTCCATCTATTGGAAATTGAAATTAAAGTGCAAGTACTTCTAAAATACCAAATACTGGAACATTGTGCCCCTCTAGGTGAGATCCATCCCCATCCTTTCGATCTTCCGAAAGAGCCTAAAATCTGTCTCTACCTGAATGGCCTGGGGCCTCAATGAGGGCATTCTATGCTGAGGTGTTTAGTGGTCTAGGAAAACCTCACTCCATTGAATTCTGGTTCTTCACTATCTAATTTCTGTTATTATTTTTATTTTTTAATGTTTTGCATGTCTGCTTTTATGATAGCAATACAAATAGCATTTAGGCTTAGATAGCACTTTACAGCACTCTGTTGGTGCTTTCCAATGTCACCATATTGCCCCCAACTATCTGGGTCCTCATTTTACCAACCTCAGAAGAATGAAAGGCAACCTTAAGCCCCATCAAGATCAAACTCCAGGCTCTGAGCAGAGTTTGACTGCAATACTGCACTTTAACCACTGCATTATAGGCCATTCAGAGTCACCTGACAGTGGGATGAGCAGCATATAATTTTAATAAATGATAACAATAATAAAAAGAACAAAAACATGACAACAAAACAAGTATTTTAAGTAATGATATGTCATCTTGAATATGGCATGCAGAGTTTAAAATGTAGTCATCAAAATCAGTCCACGTTCTCTTAATTAAAATAGTTGTCTGAATTTGATTATATTAATTTAAACATTTCCATAACCTTGATGGAATAGTACTGAATAATTGGGGAAACATATCACCGGTAAAAAGCAGATGCTATCAACTAATTTTCTCTCTTTAGTAGTCCATACTACTAAAAATAATATACTGTAATTCAAATATGCTTTTGTATGCTGTAAAGATTTCCCTTCCTCCAAACTGGGCCACATGTACAAGCTATAAAGTAAAGGAACTATCCAAACAATAATATATTTAATCATATAGTACTTTCTCAGACAATAAGCATTCATGCTGTGAGGACATTTTAGGCTGTTTCATTACAGGTAGTTCTTATTTGCTGGACAATAACTGGGACTAGGAACTTTATTACTAAGTAACAGGATGTTGCTTAGTAAGGCAGGATGTCACATGACCATGTCAAATTACAACAGCAGTTCCAGTAGTCCTGGTTGCTATCGTGAGTCTAACCTTCATACAGGTACAGCATTCCATGGTCACATGATCACTCTTAGTAACCTGCCAGCTTCCCCATAGACTTTGCTTGTCGGAAGTCAGCAGTGAATGTCCCAAAAATGAGATCATGTAATTGCAAAGCCATAATAGCATGCCAATTGCCAAATGCCCAAATTGTGATCATGTGACCGTAAGCAAGCTACAATGGCTGCAGCTAAAAGGACTTGCCATAAGTACCCCTTGTTCCACATCATGTTAACTTTAATTATTGAACAAGAGTGTGTTATATGGGCACTATCCGTATTTTAACAACAATACTATGCAGTTCTTGGGGACTTCCTGGGAGGAGGATAAAAATATGGTGGATTATGCAAAATATCTTTAAAAGAAGGATAACGTTTACTCCTCAGTTATTCTTATTAGGTATATGTACTGATTTTACAGTGGTAGAGAGTAACTTGATTCTGCACCTAATAACGGCAGCAAGACTGTTGGTGGCGCGATACTGGAAGAATAAAGACTTGCCTACAACTCAAGAATGGACATTGAAAGTTACAAACTTAGTCGAGATGGCTAAAATATCGGCATATATTAAAGATCACTCAAATGAGAGATATAAACGAAACTGGAAAAAATGGATTGACTATATACAAAATAAATACTGGACCAAGAAATTCCAGTTAGCCTATGCTTAAGATCAGAAATGATTTAAATTGTTTAAAGTTAGTTCAGCAAGAAGAAGCTAAGGTCAATGTAGAATGTCATTAATTTCTTTATTTCTTTTTTTCAATAGATTTTAGACTGTGTTTGTTAAAAATACATACCGTGTATGGGTTCTGGGAAGTTGGGGGGGGAGGAGGAGGGGGTTGGGGGGAGGGAGGAGGGAGGGAGGGGTATGCATTAGGCTAGACAAGAATTTGGTGGTAAACTAGAATTATTTTGACATACAAAAAATTGTACTTCGATGTCTTACTGATTTAGGAATGATGAAATGTTTGTTTTAAAAGAAATAAAACTTTTGAACACGAATACTATGCAGTTCTTGTTGTAATGCAGCTTTCTTCAGTCTGACGCACTTTAGCTATAAAAGTAAAATACAACTGGCTAACTGGGATAGAAGTTGTAATCCACCAGGCTGTAAAGCTGTGTAAAGCTTTTGTGAGACTATCTGTCTAATTTCAATGTAATACCAGATTACAGTATATCCAGCTACATACAGAAAAATCTATAACAATCCCCTACAGATGGTCCTTGATTTACAACCATTCATTTAGTGACTGCGGAAAGCTACAATGGCACTAAAATAAGTGACTTATGATCAGTTTTCACACTTACAACACTTCCCCAGCTTCCCCAGGATCACATAATCAAAATTCAGGTGCTTGGTTACTGACATGTATTTATGATAATAGCACTATACTGGGGTCATTTCATATGGTCCCAGCTTCTGACAAGCAAAATCAATGGGAGTGAAGCCAGATTCACTTAATGACTGATTGATTCACTTAACAACTGTACAAAAAAGGCCACAGGGAGCCCTGGTGGCGCAGTGGTTAAAAAGTGCAGTATTGCAAGTAAACTCTGCCTGCAGCCTGGAGTTAGATCCTGATGGAACGAAGGTTGATTCCGTCTTCCATTCTTCTGAGGTTGGTAAAATGAGGACCCAGATTGTTGGGGGCAAGATACAAATAAAATGCTTACACTGTAAACCATCCAGAGAGTGCTCTAAAGCACTATGGGGTAGCATATAAGCCTAAAATGCTATTGTTATTGCTATAAAATGAGGCAAAACTCACTTAACAACTGCCTTGCTTAACAATAGAAATTTGGGGTTCAATTGTGGTCCTAAGTCGAGGACTACTGGTATATGATTACAAAGTATTCTACCGCCATGAAATACTATCTATAGAACCCTGTTCTGACCCCCCTCATCCCACACCAACACACACTCCGAGCCAAAGATAAGTTACAGCATTTAATTAACAGACAGGCAGGTCCTTGGCAGCAAACCGGCACAGAGAAGCAGTCTTTTTATAGTCTGGAGAGGAGCCTAATGACCACCAGCTGAGTGCAATTACCTTCTGTAACTGCACAACTGTTCCTGACGCCTATTAGCTCTTCGGTGCCATGCATCCAGGAACAACTCACTGCTGGCGTCCGGCTCACTCTCCCTTGTCTCCTCCCCACTGGTCCAAAGCTCAGATGCCTCCTGCACCCTGTCGGAGTCTGGTGGCAGCTCCAACAGCTCCTGCTGGGCCACAACAGAATCCAACATACAAAAGACTAACATTGTTAAAGCCTTCTGGTCTGATTTGACCTTGGAAGTCATTGGCATTGCTAGCGAAGAGAACACAGTTTCTCCCTCTCAGTGTGCGAGAGACTCAGAATCCTGTTTCAGATTATCCTTTCCAAAGATGTTATGATCATATAAAGCTTTTTGACATCCCTTTCTTATTTCTATAATGTTCATTTTAGAGTTCATTTTTATAGTAATCCTTACGCACTCCAAATATAAGAAAAAAAATGAAAAAACAGCTTGCAATTGATAAGGGCTCCCCCCTCCTTATGCTGCTGACACTAGTGTTCATCATTTAACCAATTATAATAATAAGGATGAAAAGAACGTTGTAAGGAAAAGCATACATTCATCAGAGGCCAGTTTTTGAAAGCAGTGAGAAAACTAGAGAATGCTGTGTCCTAGATGAAGGGGGCACTTGGGGGAAGGAAGGAAAGAAGGAAGGAAGGAAGGAAGGAAGGAAGGAAGGAAGGAAGGAAGGAAGGAAGGAAGGAAGGAAGGAAGGAAGGAAGATTTTCAGAGGCTTCTGGGGGATTAAAAATGCTTTTAAGGCAATTGAAAATAAGCACAGATTGTCAGCACAATTGTTAATATGATGGACATTATTTATACAGTGCTTTTTAAAACTGAAAGCTTCTACAGTAAGCACAATATAAACATGAATAAAGAGTTGTTGTTAATTCTTTTTTAAAATCAAATGAGCAATACTTTCTATGCCAAATCTAAGTTCACCATCCATCTAAATAAAGAACTTTGCTTTCAGTCAGCTTCCCAAAAGTTTTCATTATGACTGGGAATAAATGCAATATAGATGTGTGCTAAAACACGAACAAAAGCCAGGCTCTTACATTTTTAATGAGAGAAGGGTAGTCCTAAGGCTAATAGTGTGTTATAATCAAATATGGAACTCAGCCAAGAATAAAACAGAGTCTCTCTTTTTGTTGGTTATATTCACATTGCATTCAACTGCAGGTTTGTTTGGGTTTGACATAGAATGTTATCTGTGTCAATCTTTATAGTTTGCAAACCATGACTTAAGATTTAGCACATATAAGAATCCGTACACTGTTTAAACAATTTTGTTTAGTACAATGTGTGACTTCAATGTATCAGTGTATGAGTTTTCAATGTATTTATTTAAATGGATCTATCAATATTTATTCTGGACTCTGTGGTTTATCCACTGAAAGCAAAATAATTGGGATGAGTTTCAAATTACTAACTCCTATGCAAATATATCACAACTATGCATGCACTGTAAGTATCTTATGCAAGCATTAAACTGTTTTCCTCTATAATCCCATCTTCTATATAGTTTCCATCCCACAGCCACAAGTTCACCCAGAATAAACTGAAACGAAATACATTCATTCTTACTGCCCTGCATTTTCTCAATTCTGCTCTGCAAAAACCAGAATATGTCCTCCCTTCAAAATGAATATTAGATAAAAATACTTCTAGTGACAATGCATTAAAAAAAAATTAAGCTAAACCATTAAAATCCTTTCACTTAATTGATGAGCAACACCCTTTGTCAAGGTTTCCACTAGTAAAACTATTGCTTTAATTATTCTGACCTTAGTTCTCACGCAGCCATAGAATGAAAGGGTTGGAACGGATCCTGGAGAGCAGGTACCTTCAACCTTCGGCCTGTTGCAATAATCCTTAACTACAACATCCCCAACAAATGGAGAGACCATTTTTCATGTTGAGTAGTTGAAAAGTTCTCGTTGTTGACAAACATTCCCTGATGTTTACTGAGAACTGTTATAATTTTATTATAAGTATTGTAATACAGAGACAGATGCCCTAACCTTCATAATCTTGTTTAAGCTTATTATCTTTCTTCCTAAAATAATATCCTTTTAAATGTTCAGCTCATTGTTCATCTTTATCTATTCGTAAACTGCCAAGTCCTGCAAAACAAGACTTCAATTCTTCACCATCAACTGTGAGTTAACTAAACTTACATTTCAGTTAACAATTTTTCCAACATTGGCAACTTTAAGATGTGTGGACCAATTCCCCAAACTTCCCAGCTAGCGTCTATTTCAAGAGTTCTCAACCTGTGGGTCGTGACCCCTTTTTCACAGGGGTTGCCTAAGACCATCGGAAAAAACATATTTTTGATTGTCTTAGGTATTGAGACACCTGCGTGTCAGTGTTTGGAGCCAGGGGAGCAGAGGCGGCGGGTGACAGCAGGCACTGCCTTGCGAAAGGGAGGTGCTACCTGACAGGAGCGGTGGCGCAAGGACGACCAGCGCCCAGCCAATTGTGACACGAGAGGCACCAGTGGGCGGATTGGATGGCTGCGCTTGATGAGGGGCGGGGAGGAGGGAGAATGGAGTGCTGGAGCGCCAGCCAGGCTCAGGCAACATACTGAGAGGTGGCCGGGCTGAGCTTGGTCTCCCAGCAGTGAGGGGAGGGGACGCCGGGAAGGAGCCAAGAACCGAGGCGGGAAGGATGGCGACAATGTCCCTTCAGACATCGCTGATCTAGTCCAACCCTCTGCTCAAGCAGGAAACCCTACACCATTACCGACAGTTGATTGTCCAGTTTCTTCTTGAAAACCTCCAGTGATGAAGCTCCTACAATTTCTGAAAGCAGGTGGTTCCATGGCTTGATTGTTCTCACTGTCAGAAAATTTCTCTTTATTTTTAGGCTGAATCTCTTCTTGATTAGTTTCCATCCATTATTTCTTCTCTGGCCTTCAGGTGCTTTGGAAAATAGGTTGATCTCCTCCTCTCTGTGGCAGCCCCTCAAATATTGGAACACTGTCACGTCACCCAGGCCTTCTCTTCTCTTCAGTAGACTAGACATGCCCAGTTCCTACAACCATTCTTCATATGTTTTAGCCTCCAGTCCCCTAATCATCTTTGTTGCTCTTATCTAAACTCTTTCTACAATCTCAACCAGTGGTGGGTTATGACTGGTACGCCCCGGTACTGGTGTACCTGTGCCTGCTGGGAGCACCAGATACTGTTCTAGTACGGAGCTTCAGAGGGCCCGCCCGCCGTCCTTACCTGTATTTGAGCTCTTTGGGGTTTCCGTGCACGCGCACGGAGCATATGGCACCTTGCGATGCTCTGCCGTGCAGGTGGAGCATCATGGAGGCATCGTGGAGCATTGCAGGAGGTAAGGACGCATGCGCACGCTGCGCACATGTTGCACACGTTCATGTGGAGGACGCCGAGCCCTGTTGCACTGTACCGGTTGCAACAGGATCCGGAACCCACCACTGGTCACAACATCTGTTTAACAGTGTGGTGACCAAAACTGGATGCAGTATTATAGATGTGATCTTACTAAGGTTTTATAGAGTGGTGTTAGTATTCATATGATCTTGATTGAATCCTCCTGTTAATGCAATTTAGGATTGCATTAAGGTTATTTTTGCTGCTGCTTCACAGTGCTGACTCATATTTAATTGATTGTCCATTAAGACTCCAAGATCACAGTTACTGCTATTAAGCCTGGTTTCACCTAGTCCATATGTGTACTTTCTGGATTTCTTGCCTAAGTGTAAGATTTTACTTTTCTCTACACTGAATTTCATTTTACTAGATAGGCCCAGTGTTCAAGTCTGTCAAGATCCATCTGGACCTTGAGTCTGCCATCTAGGGTGTTGGCTCTTCCTGCCAGCTTAGTATAATCTGCAAATTTGATGAGTTCCCCTTCTATTCCCTCATCTAAACAGTTTATGAATATATTGAAGAGTACTGGGCCTAAGAGGGAACTTTGTGGTACCCCACTGCTTACTTCCCTCCATGTAGATGTAGTACCATTAATGATTACTCATTGAGTATGGTTCGTTAACTAGTTACAAATCCATCTGGATGTGTTGCTATCTATCCCACTTTTTTCTAGCTTACCAAGAAGTAGGTTGTGGTCTACTTTGTCAAATGCTTTGCTGAAGTCTGCGTATAAATACGTCCACAGCATTTCACTGGTCTACTAATTTAGCCACTTTGTCAAAGAACGAAATGAAATAGGGTCGGCATGATCTGTTTTTAATAAACCTGTGCTGACTTCTAGCTATTACTTTATTTGTTTCTAGATACTTGCAGATCTGTTTTTTTTAATTATATTTTTCAGTATCTTCCCAAGTATTGATGTTAGGCTGATTGGTCTGGAGTTTCCAGGGTCTGTTTTTCCCCCTTTTATATGGATATATTTATATAGCAAAATATAGACATAGTGGAATATATATATAGATGTATACATAGGCACTTATCTCAGAATAATAGCGCATCTGATTGCTTTACATAAACTTATACTGTAATTTAAGCTTCTATGCTTGCGCTGGGAATATATAATAGGCAAACCTATGACATTTAATGAGATTACTCAGGGACAATGTGTGGTTTTCTTTTTCTACAAGCAGATCCCCAGAGAGAAATTGGGCCTATGTAAATACTGAAGAAGGAATTTGACAGGACAGGAACCAGGTACAATAGGGCACCCAGAGTAATTGAGGGATTCAGTTGGGAAGGTACCTAAATAAACTAGGAAGCATTTGGAATTCATGAACACTTAAAAGAATTTGTTGGTGGATTCAATTTTGCACTTGCCCAATTCAGTCAGTAAAAACCGGGGGGGGGGAGAGAAATAGGCAAATCTCAGGGTGTATTTCAGTGCTCTTTAATTACTGCAAGCTAGAGAACAAAGCAATTAACTGTAAGACACCAGAGAGATAATGCAGAAGGTAGTTATTAACAGGTGGGGGCGGGGAGATGGGTTGGAACAATACTGTCTGTGTGCGTGTGTGTGTGTGTGTGTGTGTGTGTGTGAGAGAGAGAGAGAGAGAGAGAGAGAGAGAGAGAGAGAGAGAGGGAGAGAGGGAGAGCGAGAGAGCGAGGCCTTGATACCATTTAAAAAGGAGAAGGCCAATTATTTTGGTAGTCATTCTATACTAAGTTTTAAGTAACGAGGCGAGAGTCATGAGGTAACTGTAACGGCTTTATTCTAACAGATCTAACAACGGTGAGGATTCAGAACGCGGACAGCGCCCAGCCAACTGACAGCTCTTTATATACTCAAGCTGCCAGTTGGCCGGCCAATGGGTGACCGGCGATTCTTCCACCAGCCGGCGGGCGCGTCTCAGCCAATCAGGTAACGGTTGCTCCGGCCCCGCCCGTTGGCTGGTACAGAAGGACGCAACACCAAGAATTGGTAGGTATCAGAGCTGGTTTACTGGAAGGAAGCCACCTCTGATGCCTACCAATTCTTAGTATAGAATACTAAGTACGCCAAAGTACGGTACGCCAAAAGAAGTAGTAAAGTACCCAGGGCCGGATTTAGATGAAAAGAGGCCCTAGGCTATTCCACTTATGAGGCCCTTTCACCTCCCATTTTTAAGTTTGTAAATTACATGAGAGACAATAAAATACATCATTACTGTGATATATATCAATATATATCAATATATATAGCTGGCCTCCCGACGGAGGGTGGCTCTGCTCTGTGGCAAAGGCAGCGAGGCCAACCACCTCCCCTGCTGCGCTCAGCTGCCCGGCTTGGCCCCCTTGCCCTCACCTGCCTGGCCTCTGGTGGGCTCCGCGTCGACGGGGCGGCTACTGGGAGTGGCCGCGCCTCTCACCCGACCGCCGGTGCCGGGAATGTGGATGGGCTCCCCAACTGCCGCGGCGCTGGAACGATCTTAACCAATACATTTTTATGTTTGTTTATTAGTCATATGCATAGAATTTCTCCTTATTTTCGGTTCAGTGTTTTAGTGTTCACTGTTTTTAGAATAGTGTAATTTTAATTTTGCTAACAATTTGAATGTAGGCCCCTCTTGATCTTGAGGCCCTAGGCTAGTTAGCCTATAGAAAAATCCGGCCCTGAAAGTACCAGACCAAACTGGTAGCGATGGTGCCCTAGCCATGCCCAGTCTATGCTCTGCAGCTTGCTGCCTGAAGCACTGCGCCCCTGATCTGTCTGCCAGGTAAGCTTGCGAGTCACGGCTTAGCTGGCTTCAGCTGCGCCCGAGCTGGAGGAAACAGTGTTTGTGATCCTCGGTGCTTCTGGGTGGTCGAAGTGCACAGGGCACACGAATTGGAGATGGTGTTTACGAGCCTTCGGGCTCTTGGGAGGCCCATGTGCATGATAGTGTAGAATAATCATATCCAAGGACCAGTGGTGGGTTTCAAAAAATGTTGGAACCTCTTCTGTAGGTGTGGCCTGCTTTCCGGGTCCACTGGTGGAACCTCTTCTAACCGGTTCAGTAGATTTGACGAACCGGTTCTACCGAATAGGTGCGAACTGGTAGGAACCCACCTCTGAGATGCACCAATAGCCATTAAAACTCTTGACTCTTCAATTTATTTATGCATGCAGTTTTCTTGACAATTGAAGAATCTTACAATAATAAATATTATTAATTTGGAATAGAAAAATTGAGGCTTTCAGGTCTAGCAAATCAATGGTCTCAAGTATTTTTTTTTAATGTTTTTTTTCTCAGAGTGTTAAGATGAATTAAATCAAGTTTATTGGACTTCTCAATGAATGTTTAAAAAGAGCTAGTCATCTATTTTTCTACGCTTGTGAAAACAGTGAATTTGAAGATATGATTTGGTCTTGTCCTCGTATTTTCTGTATTAGTTGAAAAAATATATACCACACATAACATTTGAAGAAAAGTTAAAATGTGAGTTTTGTTAAATAATAGTTTTAACAAACTTAGCTTTTTTTCTATCAAAGAATTCTGGATATTTTTAGCTTGGATTGTTGCAAAAATTGTTTTTGAAAATGGATTTACATGCATGACACCATAGATTCACTTGGATAATATATTTTTGAGTGATCAGGATTTAATTTGCTTTTTAACGAGTGAGATGCATTACTTTTTCAAACATACAGAATGTATTTTATTCTGTTGCATCTATTTTAGGTGGGCTACCCGGGGAGGGAGTGTTATTTTGTTTTTACTTGTTCTTTTTTTTTCTCTGTTTCATTAAAGCAATGCAAAAGAAAGGTAAATTTGTAGTATGAGTTCAGCATTCTCATTTTCTGCTTTCTCAAAAGGAAGATTAAGATTTTGTCAGTCTTAGTTGCAGTTCACAGCATTTTGTCTGCTTTCTTTCAAGGAGACTTAATACTTTTCCCCCTTTCCTAATCTTTCCAAATCACAGAAATGTAGCAATTATTAATAGGAAAAATCCTTCAATGGGTGATTTATTATTGGTAACCTTTATCCAACATAGCCAATTTTCAGGTGGTGTTCACAGCTGGAAGAGGAAAAATAAACATTTCCCTGCACACTATGATACTAATTTAGATTAGATATTCTGTGCTTATTCTGGAACAAAAAATTGAAAGCCAGCCACACACAATATATATTTAACATGATATAGACCTCTAACTCGGTTACTGCTATGATGAACAACACATACTGTGTAACAAGAATTTGGAACCCCGATTTTTACAGGGAAAACTATATAAATGATTTTTCTTCCTAAAGTGTTCATTCCCAACATACGGAATGTCATTGAAGATCAGGGAAGAATAGCTTTGATTCACATGGACTTTCTTCAGACATAATGTATGGAGGGAGCTGAGTTTTTCTTATATCTCAGATAACCTTTAATGAGTTTAAAACTGAGCTGATATAATATCATTGTATGATTTATTTGATTCTGATTTAATGTGTTTTGTGAACCCAGCAAATATGCTTTGTTAATGGCTTCATTGTATAGTATGAACTCAGCCAAAGATAGTTGATCAAAATATAATGATTAAGGAAAGTATGTTGTGTGAAGACAGCCTCCTTTTGACTTTGTTTCATTTGTTGTATGGACTTAGCAGGTTTAGATAAAATTGCCTTTTCGTTATAGGGCCGGTGCACTCCGGTTTACGTTGATTAAACAATACCACCTATTGAGACTCCGGAAACACATCTCTCTAGCAGTGCCTGCCCTCTAGATTGAGGTTCCTCCTGAAATTCAAACAGCTCCCATCTTTACTGGAATTTGGAAAGGGCTGACTTTCAAAGCTGTCACTTTGGCCAGGACTTTGAAGAAGACAATTGCTTTGCAAGGTCCTTGAATAGGCAGATGATGTTGTTGAGAGTGTTAAAGGTATTGCTGGAGAATGTAAGCTGTTCCAAGTAATGCTGCCCTTTACAATTGACTGGTGATTTTGACAAAGCCAATGGTATTCAAGTGACACTCAAGATGGTTTAGGATTGCACCCAAAAGGCCTATTGCTATAGTACTGTTTTCTTTCCTTTGCCGCATTCATTCTGTTTTCCAAGTCTTTGTATTTTGTGGCCTTCTCTCTCCTCCCCTCCCCTCTCCCATCCCCTCCCATTCCCTCTAGGAACTGTAGCCTTCACTATCCAGACTTTTTTTTCTTAACAATTATTAAATCTGGAGTATTATGTGGCAGGTACTTGTCTTTTTGAATTCTAAATCCCCAGAGGACTCTAGATTCTTCATTTTCTGTGACTTTATTTATTTTGTGGACCCACCACTTCTTGTCAATATTATTTTTGCATATACAAACATGTGAAATCACAGTTATAAGTTTTTAAACTGGTGTTGGCCTATATTTGCATCAAGTTCTCAAGAATCTAGGACAGTGGTTCTCAACCTTCCCAATGTTGCAACCCTTTAATACAGTTCCTCATGTTGTGGTGACCCCCAACCATAAAATTGATGTCTCGGTTCCTAAGACCATCGAAAATATGTGTTTTCCAATGATCTTAGGCGACCCCTGTGAAAGGGTCATTTGACCCCCAAAGGGATCCCGACCCACAGGTTGAGAACCACTGATCTAGGACATCATAATATATCGGCATAGTATATGTGGGAATCCAAGTATTTTGTATGGCCTTTGCAATTCACAGACGGTAATTTTGTCACTGTGCAGATTTTTTTAAAAATCCAATATTTTGGGGGGTATGGCACCCAGTGGTCCAATAACCACTGGGACCACCACAGCTGGTTTATGCCTTAATCTTTCAACTTCAGTCTTGAAACGTTACGATCTTCTATAATTATTTGTCTTCTCTTCTACTATCTCCAGTATTGCTACATCAATTATTCATATTTTCTTTCTTTTCAGCTACAATTAAATATTGTGTTATGTGACAGCTCTTTATCTGTTTGTATTCAGAAGTCCGCAATATTTTAACCTGCTGATTTTCAATTATTTTTCAACTATATAATTCCACCAATATTTTTTTGATACTGAATATGATAATTTTTCAAGTTTTAAACATTTTATTAGATTATAAGATAAAAGTAAATGGGAAAGTAGTGGGAGGAAGGGGGGAAGTGAGGAAGGGTTGGGGAAAAGAAAAAAAAGCATTAACTTCCGACTCCTTCTGTTGCAGTAAAATAAGGCATTAACATCAAACCACACCAGTTTGCTTTTTCATAGTACTATCATATAAACTGGCCATTTCTATAACCAAAATATGATAATTTTAAAGATGTTCCAGTGGCACCATCATTTTGGTGCCTGTGTTATGTGTGTGTGTGTGTATATATATATATATATATATATATATATATATATATATATATATATATATATATATATATATATATATATATATATATATATATATATATATATATATATATATATATATATATATATATATATATATATATATATATATGTTAATATACATTTTTACATGCTGAATTTCTTGTAACCATGAATCTAATCACATACAATTTTCACCGACCTGGAAAGGACACAGTTCAGATGCATTCAAGTAACCTAGTGTCCCTTATGGCTATGAAATTGGCTACATTATGCTCCAAAGAGGTTGTGATTAAAAGAAAATCAAATTCATTTTGCAGACATATAGTTCTGCCAAGAATATCATCACTTTAGACAACACTTGCGTGACCTTGTTGAAAAAGAAAGGTCGTTCTCATTTGCAGTAATCTATTCCTGTTTAAATCAGCTGATCATAGCAGAAGGCAGCACCGCTAGCATGCCAGAATGCATATTTTAGCCAATATCCTGAATGCAGGCTCTAGAAGACATCTTGATTAGGAAGTGGCCGCTGCAATCCTAAATGTGACAGGCTTATAGCTTCACATCATAAGACTGTCTCTTTCAAGGGTGTGTTGAAAATTGGATTCAAATTCTGTACTTGGCCAAATGAAAATTAAAAGGCATCATGCAAAAGTACAAATAAATCGCCCATTGTATCTCTAAAATGAAGTGTAACTATATTAGCTAGACTAAACAAGGGGCAGCTGCTTTTTTGAGGACACTAGGCCTATTTGAAAATTTCAAAATACTATTAGATTAGGTTAAATTCATACGATCCTGCTAGGTGGAAATCACTCAACCCACATCAAAGCTCAATACAATGTGTGAAGCCAGATAATGACTAATTGAGAAAATGGTTTTATTCTGACAAGATGCCCATGGCTGATCAAAACAAGGTAAAAATCTTATAAAGGAGATAAACACAAAAGATCACATTTTCGTAGTGCTACTTTCAGAGCCGCTGAAAGGGATGAACAAACTTGGAGGCCTCTTTAAGCTGTTTCACCACTAATGAATATGATAGCTTTAAAGGAAATGGAAGAGTTCCAAAGTAATGAAAGTGCTCTAGAGTTTAGATCCTTTGCTGTGCAGCTGGAGGAAGCCAACGAAGGAGTCCCATTG
The DNA here is from genome assembly GCF_051295495.1 of Thamnophis sirtalis. Lineage (NCBI taxonomy): Eukaryota > Metazoa > Chordata > Lepidosauria > Squamata > Natricidae > Thamnophis > Thamnophis sirtalis. The sequence goes on along the minus strand of NW_028261390.1, from coordinate 56,746,929 downwards.
GCCAACAGGCTCACAAGGACAGTATGTCATAATGTAGAAAATGCCCCCTTAAGAGCCGGTCTCTGCCAGAGCTGCTTGGCTTCCAGTCTGCGCTGTCTAGCGAGGCAGGTGGAGGCAGCAGCTGCTGTACTACTCAGAACAAGGGTGAGCCTGCCAAGAACTCAGAGTGGTGACATTGAAGTCTGTGGCCAGGCTGCTGCTGGGGACATGGCAAAAAGAGACACACTGTTATCTGCCTCCCCACTAACAGATAAAGCAAAAAGAATAATATATACAGGTAACCATTTCCATTGCTGGCTTAAAGAAATTAATTCTATGTAGATCAAAACAATAGCATTCATTAAACAGATGGCTCAGAGAAAGAAATGTGATGTTCAGTTGAAGTATGGAATTACAGAACACAACTGTATCATGCTCCCTAACAGTGGTGGGTTTCAAAAAATTTTTGAACCTACTCTGTGGGTGTGGCCTCCTTTGTGGGAGTGGCTTGCCGGCCATGTGACCTGGTGGGAGTGGCTTGCCAGCCATGTGTTTTCTTTCTTTCTCTCTCTCTCCCTTTCTCTCTTTCCTTCCTTTTGTCTCTCTGTCCCTTTTTCCTTTTTTTCTTTCATCTCTCTCTCACTTTTTCTTTCTTCCTTCCTTTTTTCTTTCTTCCTTTCTTCCTCTTTCTCTCTCTGTGTGAGTCTGTCTCTCTCTGTGTGTGTGTGTGACAGAGGTGGGTTCCTACCAGTTCGCACCAGTTCGGTAGAACCGGTTCGTCAAATCTACCGAACTGGTTAGAAGAGGTTCCACCAGAAAGCAGGTCACACCTACACAAGAGGTTCCAAAAATTTTGGAACCCCCCCCCCCCACACACAGACAGACAGACAGACTCACACAGAGAGAGAAATAGAAAGAGAAAGAAAGGAAGAAAGAAAGAAAAAAAGAAAGAAAAAGTGAGAGAGAAATGAAAGAAAAAAAGGAAAAAGGGACAGAGAGACAAAAGGAAGGAAAGAGAGAGAACCTCTTCTGTAGGTGTGGCCTGCTTTCCGGGTCCACTGGTGGAACCTCTTCTAAGCTGTTCAGTAGATTTGACGAACCGGTTCTACTGAACTGGTGCGAACTGGTAGGAACCCACCTCTGCTCAGTAAGTATCTGTTTACTAATTGTACAGATGAAAGAGCACAAGGAAAAGAAAATTACAGAACTTTACAGAACCTGGGAGAGGAATTTACATCTACAGCCATGCAATCTACATCTATGTCTCAGCACACTAGATTCCGTTTAATGGGTGTGAACATATACATACAAAATGGAGCCTAGGTGTATTACCAGAGCGTTGGGAAAGATGCAGTATTGTCAGATATGAAGTATTATCGCAATACTTGGTAATAGACAATCAAATATAATAAGGGTAAAAGTTGTGAAGATTTCCAGAAGTAACAGCAAATGCACATGGGGAATGCTTTCAAAACAATGTCACGCTGCTGTAGCGATAAACAAAACATCATTTTTAAAAAAGCAGTGCTGACCGAATAAAGAAAGCAAATTGGAATGACAAGAATTATAAGAAGTGCTCTATAATTTTTTAAAAATACTTCTCAGGAAACATTCTGCAGTTCCAAACAACGAAAATGTTTTGAGGTTTTGGACCTAAAATTAAATCATGAGAAAATATTTGCCATTTAAACCATTTTTTTGTTAGGGCGGATGAAATCCTTGCATGCTGTTATGACTACTAACTATTATTTCCTTTTTAAAATGTTGAAGGTACAGGTATTCTGTCACTCTGGATAGAAGGAGGGGAGACAGTATATCTCTTTATTATGCCATCTTATGTATATTTTCCTCTTGCAGGGTCCAAAGTCTTGACTCTGTGGTTGCAGTGAGGGAAACTGCTGTACCAAACAGAGACAAGCAGTCTCTGCAAGCATATACTTGTTTCTATAACTACCGTATTGTTTTTCACTTCAGTAAAATAAATATTCCTTTTTTCAGATATTTGTCTTATTGCAATTTTCAAATGCTATTTAAAAGAAAATCTTTTGATGGCTTAAAACAGCTGCTTATATTGCACCTTGTTCTTCACTGCCTCTTCACTAATGATTTAAGTGAAGTGTCCTGTATATATCCTATATATAGGAGGTATAAATAATGTATTTAATCAATGAGTTATAGTGCAGTGTATTTTTTTTTTTACTCGTGGGATGAAATGTCCATTTCCCCTTTCAGATTTCTGTTCTCCAATTCTTCTGGGTTCCCAAATGACACATCTTCACTTCTGCATTCCCCTAACTTGTCTCAAGTATTTGTACAGCATTCCAGTGTCCTTTGTGGCCACTAAAAATGCTGATGTTAGCATCCTGTCAACTTGTGCTGTGTCCTCTGAGATATAAGAATGTTATGCTCCAAAATTATACTCTACTGTCTATAACGCCATTCAGTATTTCATCTGAAAGGTGTTCCTAATTTCTCCCACTGTAGCTTATTTAAAACAAATTTGGAGAAACTCCTGCTCCTGTTGACATAAAATGGATTTATATCTTAAAAGTATTGTTTGTTTTGTTTGTTTATTAGTTTTGTATGCCGCCCACTCCCGAAGGACTCCAGGCGGCTCACAATAAAACAGGGAAAGGGGGATAAATAGGACAAAACAACAATTTAAAAATACACAACATTCACAATTGAAGCGGGGCTGGATACTTCAACAGCCCCCAGCCCATTGGAACAGCCAGGACTTAGTAGCTTTATGGAAGGCCGGGAGGGTAGTAAGGGTCCGGATCTCGACGGGGAGATCGTTCCAGAGGGCCGTAGCAGCAACAGAGAAGGCTCTCCCCCGGGGGATCGCCAGCCGACATTGGCTGGCAGGTGGGACCCAGAGTAGGCCCAGTCTGTGCAATCGAATCGGTCTTTGGGAGGTAATTGGCAGGAGGCGGTCTTTCAGGTATTAATCAAGTTCTAGCTTTAGATCTGAGGCTAATCACCTACATTCATATAATTGTCATCAAAATAAAGTAAGAAATTAGTCTCAAATCTTGTCCAATTTTCAGACAATAGCCAGTAAAGAATACCTGAGAATCTACAAACATACTAGCTTATCTGGGTTGTAAAAATCTGGACAAAACTACATGGCAGCAAAGGATTCGAGTTTTATGTATCTGTTTTCTGTCTTCCAGTGATCATCTGGATGGTAGCTCTAGAAAGGTAGTTGCCTATTTTTATTATGATAGACAGACAGACAGATAGATAGACAGACAGACAGGCAGGCAGGCAGACAGATTGATGACGATAGATAGATAACAGACAGACAGATATGGATAGATGATAGGTAGATGCATATTCCTTCAAAAATGTCAACCATACATCACACATCACCAGTGGTGGGTTGCAGGCGGTACGTCCTGGTATGTGCATACCGGAGCCAGCCCGGAGCACCGGATACCGTTCCGGTACAGTGCTCCGAAGGGCCCACCCACTTGCCCAAGTTCCTTACTGGAGTTTAAAGTCTTTTGCGCTTCCGTGTAGGCACATGGCACGTATAACGCCTGTGCGATGCTCTGCGGAGCAGCTGTAGCGTCACGGAGGCGCTTGAACGCACCGGTTGGAACGGGATTTGCAACCCACCACTGCACATCACATACATAGTTCATTAATCATAATCTTAATATTATTGCTTTAAAAACAGTGATGGGATACTGATAAATGCTGGAACTCTGGCTATGAACAACAGAAATCCTTAGAGAACACAACATGAGAAAGCAGATACCTGCATTTTTCATTAGATAATGTATCTTTAAAGCAGGAAGGATGAAACATTAATCTTAGGAAACATGTTGGGAGATATTTGGAGTATTTGCTGGCTTCCTGCTTTGAGACTGGACTGCTCCAACCTTCAGATCAAATCAGATCAAGATACGTGGTATATAAAACAAATCATATAAGACAAAAAAAATCACACACATTCCTCTTTTCTGCCTGACTATAAAAACACACCAACAAGAAATTAAATGCCTGGTAATGTATGCCCTTCCATTACAACCACAACTCTGCTGCTTGTGCACCAGTAGAATTCATTCCTATTGCATTCTCACCACTACTCTCACCAACTATTTTCTGGAGTGGCGATGGTGGTGAAATCCCTTGAAATGCTAGGACTCAATACAAAATAATGGAATGCATTAGGCCAAAGTTTCCCACCCCTAGCTGCAATATCTATAATAACAAAAAACAAAAATAATAAAAACAGAATAACAACAAAAAACCAAGTTGATCCCATATAAAGATGAACTGTGGGCTGTACAGTCTAGGAGTATCCAAGAGTTCAGCTGTGTTTAGGACAGGAATCTAACCAGAGGTGGGTTGCTCCTGGTTTGGCCCAGATCGGATGAACCAGTAGTGGTGGCGGGAGGCTCTGCCCACCCGCCATCACGCGGGAGCACAAGAGTGCGCTTGTACGGGTAAGAAAATTGGCAACCCACCACTGAACCTAACCTTCACTCGTGTAGAGTGCAAATAATGCAAAGGAACTTGACTTGGAATTGCAACCAAGATGTGTTTTACTATTGGTACTATTTATATTTTCCTTTGCCACAATTGTTTATATGCAGGTCTTTGTATTTTGTTAACTTTTCCAGTTCTTTCTCGTCTATCGTGCTGCTTTCAGGTACTGCCATATCCACTATGCAGACTTTTTTTGTCTTTCTTTTTGACAACTATTTGTATTATTAAATGTTTGGGTGAGTTGGGGAGGGTCATGAAAGAATAGACAAACCTTTTTGTTATCAGTTCCAAATTCCTTAAGACATTTAATGTAGAAGATGACCAAACTGAGCCTGAGGGTGGGATCAAACACATCATCAGCTTGGAGTCTCTGTGCCCCCATAAAAGACCTATATCCAGCCCTCACTTTAAGTCCATTGACTCTTTTCTGCTGCCAATTTACCTTGACTGTTAGTAGTTCAGATTCTTGTGTATAGGTAGCATGAAATAAACTTCAGTACTTTTGCATTCTATCCTGGCTCCTGACTTCTTCCACCTGACATTTAAAGGTAATAATAAACCTAACAGCCATGGTGGTGCAGTGGTTAGAATACAATATTGCAGGCTAATTTGGCTGATTGCCGACTGTCGGCATTTCAGTAATTCAATCCTGACAGGCTCAAACTTGACTCAGCCTTCCATCCTTCCGAGGTCAGTAAAACAAGGACCCAGATTGTTGGGGAAATTAGGCTGACTCTGTAAACTGCTTAGAGAGGGCTGTAAAGTACTGTGAAACGGTATATCAGTCTAAGTGTTATTCTTATTGCTATAACCAGATAATAATTCAGATTGCATCACTATAAGTAGGGTGTAAAGAAAAGAGTAGAAAGAGAATGAAAAAATATAAGGCCATCACACCAATTAAACTATTTTTAAAAATAAAGTACTGAAGTCTGCTTAATAAACAGAGTGGATTAATGCATATTTTAAGCAGACCTTTTGCTTCCATATAATTGTATACTTCTTTCCCCTCAAGGTCCAGATGGCACAGGTGATTACCAACCAAAGGAACTGGATTATAGCCATTACATAGGATCAAAATCTTCACCCGTGGAGGGCAGTAGTGATGCCAAGTATTTGTGGAGAGCTGCACCAAGTAATCCTCCTCCGTGGATGCACAGGAATTGGTTTGTAGGAGAAATTGGCTGGAGAACAAAAGAGTTTGCCTCACTTAGCAAAATTGGTCTCCTCCGGGGCAAGAAGATCATGGTAACTAACTCAACTTTACTTCAGAATGCTTTCCTTGCAACTGTGGTAATGCAGCTTCAGTGGTGGGATTCAAATTTTTTTTTACTGTTTGTAAAAAAGTAGTTCTGTGGGTGTGGCTTTGTGGGGGTGACAGGGGAAGGATACTGCAAAATCCCCATTCCCTCCCCACCCCACTAACCTGCTTTCCAGATCTGTTCTCCTGTTCAAGGCAACAAAAGAAGATCAGCTGGGAGGCAGCAGTAGTGGGGCCAGCCTATTTGCCGGTTCTCCAAACTACTCAAAATATCCGCTACCGGTTCTCTAGAACCGGTCAGAACTGGCTAAATACCACCTTTGAGCTAGCTCTAGTATTCCTAGTACATTACTAAGAGGAGAATGTATTATTTCATGTCCAGCTTGGGCAATGACATTTTTCTGAAGAAAATATAGCAATAGCAATAGCAGTTAGACTTATATACCGCTTCATACCTCTCTAAGCGGTTTACAGAGTCAGCATATTGCCCTCAACAATCCGGGTCCTCATTTTACCCACCTCGGAAGGATGGAAGGCTGAGTCAACCTTGAACCGGTGAGATTTGAACAGCCGAACTGCAGAACTGCAGTCGGTTGAAGTAGCCTGCAGTGCTGCACTCTAACCACTGTGCCACTTCGGCTCTATATAATGTGCCAGAAACCATAATGGAGAATATAAACATTTATACCCTCTAAGCTATTGTCAACATAAATGTATTGAAACTTAAACTCAAACTTAAAATCCAAAATTCAAAATACCAGGGAGTGTATTGGGAGAGAGGTGTGGTAGAGGGGGAGGGGAAGTAGGGTAGAGGGGAATGATGGTGGGAAGATGGAAAGTTGGAGGGGGGCGAAAGAAAGGGTGTATGGAGGGTCGAAGAGGTACATTGGGTTTCTATTTTGGGGGGTATTATTGACAAGAGGAATGGCTGTGTTTATTGTTTAATGTTATATGGCCCCGGTTCTATACAGTATATGTGTGACTGTACGAAAATGCAAATGGAAAATAAAACACATTTACAGACAAAAATTCAAAATACCAATATAGTGACTATTCATCCATAAACAGATGAACATGGTCTCACCTTGATGGTCCTTTTCCTCATTTCTACGCCCCCCCCCTTCTTCCGACAGCATCCCGTGCACATTCACATTCTGCTGGAAAAGATGGAAATTCAGACCTGAGCAGATTTTGAGAGGATCTGAAAGATCTCTAGAATAGCCATTGTAATATATAAGAAAGGAAAGAAGTCAAATGGATGGACTTTACTACTAATTTTCTCCACTACCAAGTTAAAATACTGCCCACTCATCCGTGACTCAGCACAAAACTATGTTGGCATAAAATGTGCTGTCTTGCTTCTGTTGCATCTGCTTAAAGTCAATGCTAAACAGTATTATTTCGTGTCAATCAATTAAAGACAAGTTTGCTATTTTCTCATCTAGCTTTGCTGCAGGTTTTTTTTCCCCAGCATAGTCCATCAATCAAGATCCTGCAGCAGAAATAGGTTCAATCTCATTCCAGGTTTCTTGCCGTTTTGTCTTGGCTGACCTCTATGTTCCTCTCCCCACTTCCCCTATCAGATCCCATTTAGACATCCTAAGATTAATTTTAAAAAAAAATTACTTGGGAAGGCATGAGGACAGAAATAGCACCAGAGAAGAAGAAGGTAAGCTTTGCAGTAATTGTGCAATTAGTTAATTCTGTAGAGCAGGATAAACAAACTGGTAACTACTAGGCAATTGTCTCCCTAATGGGGAAGCAGGGACTGGTTGAAACTGAAAAATACAGGCAAACTAGCAAGTGAATAGTAAAAGCCCAGTTCAGCTTCTCTTATGAATCTCTGGACATTGCAATAAAGAAGAGAGGGGTTGCTGCAACTAAGGATAAAGGGAATTTGAAGGAAGGGGCCAACTAGCCACACACAGGAAAGGTGGGTGAAGGAATAATCCACCACACTGACTGACAGGTATATGAGCTCTAACTGCTGTTTACTACAATAGGCGGATCTTCTTTCATAATTGGCTTTGTTTTTGGTCAGCAATAAAGCATCTAGATTAGCCAAGTCATGTCCAAGCACTTTCTGCTGAGTAAGCAAATTCCAAAATAAGGGCCTGAGAGCATAGGAAACCTAACTCTATAGACATTAGATTAAATGAAGCATGACAGCTGTTTGATGGGTTAGCACAAACATTCTCCTCTTCTTCTTCTTTTCCCTCCTCCCCAAATAATAGTGATCTGTCCTCCTCTATTTTTGACACTGTTAGTGTCACTGTGGGTAATAAAATAAATACATACATACTAGTGGTGGGATTCAGCCAGTTCGCACCTATTCGGGAGAACCGGTTGGTAACTTTCTAAACAGTTCAGAGAAGCGATTGTTGGAAGAAATCTTATTTTGTTTTTTTCCACTTTACAAGGCTAATCCTGTAAGGAAGGCAGGAAGGAAACATTCTGGTGGTGTTTCTAGCCTAATCTTTATTGCCCTGCTTACAGAAACTGCCTCTTCAATTAACCCTTATTACATTGCAACAGCTAAGACGAAGCGCCCATTGACCTGAGTGATATTGAGTTGGCTACACCCATCCAGTCACAAGACCACCAAGCCACAACTACCCAGCTGGTCATTAGGGCAGAGGACTGGTTGTTAAATTATTTGAATCCCACCACTGAGCCACTCCCACCCGGTCACATGGCTGGCAAGCCACTCCCACAAAGCAGGCCACACCCAGAGTAGGTTCCAAATTTTTTTGAAACCCACCACTGATACATACTGACCTACATCATTCCAACGGTGCTTTTTCAGGAGGCAACTGGACTTTTTTTCCTTCGAAGCGTTTCACTTCTCATCCAAGAAGCTTCTTCCACTGTGACAGGATAGCGGGGAATGGAAGGCGTTATACTTTTTGCAGACAGCTGGTCGTTTGCATCCTTTTAGAGCAGTGTTTCTCAACCTTGGTGACTTTAAGCATTCGCTGGCTGGGGAATTCTGGGACTTGAAGTCCAGACATCTTCAAGTTGCCAAGGTTGAGAAACACTGTTCTAGCCTAATCTTTATTGACCTGCTTACAGAAACTGCCTCTCCGGTTAACTCTTATCACATTGTAACAGCTAAGGCGAAGCGTCCATCGACCTGAGTAACCTTGAGTTGGCCACGCCCACCCAGTCACATGACCACCGAGCCCCACCTACCCAGATGGTCATTAGGGCAGAGAACCGGTTGTTAAATTATTTGAATTCCACCACTGGAAAATATGTCCGTCAACGTTTATCATGTTTGAACATCATTTCAGAGCTTTCCTATATGGCAGTGCATACACAATTCAGTCTTCACCGAAACATACAAAGCTCTGATCTGCATTTATCTTTATCAGCATTGTCTACATTTATAAACTTTTTACAAGTGTTTTCTTTAAAAAAAAAATGTCCATAGGAGATATGGTAGTAATTACTGGCATCACTGGACAAATGCTACCATTTATTTTCCTCTTCTCTAAGGCAGTGGTTCCCAAACTTGGCAACTTTAAGACTTGTGGACTTCAATTCCCAGAATTCTCCAGCCTCTGCTGGCTGGAGAATTCTGGGAATTGAAGTCCACAAGTCTTAAAGTTGCCAAGTTTGGGAACAACTTCTAAGGGATGATGGAAGGGGGAGGTGGAGATGATTAGCATTCAATTTCTTCAAAATTAGTGAAAATATTGCTGCTCAAAATAGTCATTTACCAATGAATTTCAGGATCTTGAGTTATTCTCAGGGCTGTAAAGACATTGCCCATTTCTGATCTACTTTGTCTGGTTATTGAGGGGAAGATTTCTTCTTTATAATGATAAATCATTGTTTATTATTTGTATCTCTTGTGCACTATCATATATTCTGCTGGCATGTGGTCCTAAAGATCATGTACCTTGTGATATTGTTCATTACAGGATCACTCAGTTGGCCTGCTTTCCTTTAAAATCTTAGATACTTAGATATATTTAGCTCATTCCTGACATAAGTGATACAGTAGCAAAGAAGTCAGATTAGAGGGCTATAAATAACTCTCTGAGAATATTCTTTTGTTTCCCTTTGACAGCCTAAGATAAATCTCCCAGCTGAAGAATTTGAAATAATTAACGAATACAAAAATCCCAGGTATGGATACATGTGTTTCTTTTAATCCTTTATATCAACTCATTTGCAAAATCTCAGGATAAACATGAGATTAGTGGCATTGTCAATAAACTTAATCGTGAATAAAAAGCTTTGATAATTGCATCTTAAACTATTGCTGATAGTTGTGAAACATCACTTTGTTTAGCAACAAATTTCAGTTGAATTCAGAAAATACTGTTCGCAATTTAATATTTAATATATAGCAGATAACAAAATATTGACTATTTGTGGTTCTCCAGTTTGCTAGTAGCTTAAATGTTAATACTGCATTCAAGCATATAAATGGCACTTTGTAATGATTGATATAGCTCTGAGAAATTTCTAACATCTATTCAATGGTTCAGGTTTACATCACTCACTTAGTGAATGTAAATTCATATTCTGTTCTGTGAAAGTGCAGAGACTATGATTTGCAAGGCAAATTGAACAATTAAGGAAAATTGGCTCTGCCTTGATTCTTTGTCAACAAAGAGCAGCGTGCCTTTGAGAGCTACTTTGTTATATCAAAACCATACAAAATGCCAGCATAGGGGATACACCCACCCCAATTAATATGTTTCCCAATCCTGGGGAAAAGAAAGAAGTGTATTCAATATAACAACATATAGCATAGACACAATGCTAAGTAAATCATTGTCAGTTAAAAAATACAGCCAACTCTTTTTCTGCAGAGGAATTACTGCTAAAATCTCAATATTTAATCCTAAACCCGTATGTATTATCATACTTTCCTTTCTATCAAAATTAAGAATATTGGATTCACGTTTCCCAATATTGCTACTGTATTGCATTGTGGCAGTACGACCCCCAAAGTGACAATTAAAGAAATTTTCTTTAGTCTTCAAGGTATATAAGTTACCATTTTTTCATGGTTCTACCTTTATAAAATGACTGAATTATTCCATAGTGTATGATTATTGTATGGAGATAAATCAGTCTACTTCTCTTTCATCTCATTCCAGGAAATTGACATTTAATCCCGAGTATTGAGAGTTTGAAAGTTTACCCAAAGGATATAGATATGCAGCTGATTCTATGGATTGTAACGAACAGAAGCACTCTTGTCTTTTTGCCCAAAGGACAATTAAGATGGCCAACAGTTAATTACATTAACATTGGAAATGTTAATTAGAAATATTAGACAGGATCCAGAAATAAAAGGAACAGAAATTAAAAAAAATTACAAACATTTGCAGATGACCTAGTTTTTTTTTAGAACCATTAGAAATCAGTCCCAGACTGATAGGGAAAATTGAGGTATGGCAGGACTGAAAATAAATAAAGAAAAAACTAAAATAATAATTAAAAATCTTACAGATAAACAGAGAAACGAATTGACAAGGTACACCTTCAGATAGTAAAGAAAGTGAAATATTTAGGAATCTACTTGACAGCAAGATGTACAACAATTAAAGATGATAACTATACAAAGTTAATGCAACAAATTAAGCTGGACTTGGAGAAATGGAAGGACCTACAACTCTCATTGATAGGGAGAATGGCTACTATATAAATGAACATACTACCGAAGTTATTTTTCTTATTCCAAACAATACCGATAAAACTAAAGAAAAAATACTTTGAGGTATTGAATAAAACAATTTTGAAATATATCTGGCAAAGGAAGAAAGCAAGAATAAGACTGAAAATGTTGCAGGAGTCTAAAGGTAACGGAGGCTTTGGGTTACCAGATTGGGAGTTGTATTATCAGGCATCTGTGCTTACACGGATGAAAGAATGGATAAACTTGAGGCATAGAAGTTTACTACTACTGGCGGGCTATGATCTCCAATTAGGGTGGCATGCCCTTTTATGGTATGGAAGGAGTATAGTACAGAGATATTTTTTCAAAAGACACTCTGTGAGGAATGCTTTATTTTTAGTATGAAAAAATAAATAAATCACAAAACTATAGGAAAATACCAGTCTGACTTTCTACAATAGAAGTATTGATACATCCAAGTGTTGTCAACTTGGAAAAAATTGTATCCTACACAGACAGACATTCTAAACAAGAAAGGGGAACTTAAAACCAGACAGGGACTACAAAATCAAGGAGTGGATTTAGCATGGTAGCCAAACCTGCAAATACAAACGAGAAATGAGAAAGATGCGAAAACATGGGGTTTCTATAAAGAACCAACAACACCTGGTAAGATATTATTAGGGACAGATGAAAAACTATATAATTACCTACTAAGCTTTAAAATGTAAGATGAACAAGTAAAAGAAACAATGATAGTATGGGCAAAAAAACTTTGGCTATATTATAGAACTTGATACAGTAAATGGCAGAAACCTTGGGATAGAAATTACAAATTGACAATGGCCACTGCATGTAAGGAAAATCTTTATAAAATGTTTTATAGGTGGCATTTGCCACCGGCAAGACTAGAAAAAATGTTTTGACAACATGTCCGCCAAATGTTGGAAATGTAATCAGACTCCAGGTATTTATTATCATATGTGGTGGACATGTATGAAAATAAGAAAATACTGGACAAAAATACATACATGGCTGGAAAAGATGATTAAGCAGCATATAGATTTAAAGCCAGAAATATTTTTGTTAGGTATAATACCAGAAAGATATGATAAAGGGATTATATACTTAATGCTACATGTATTAACAGCAGCAAGAATTGTATTCACACAATATTGGAAAAATGAAAACACCCCACCAGACTAAAATATAATTAGGAAAATATTGGACTGTGCAGAGATGGATAGATTGATACTGAAAATAAAAGATAAAGGAGATACAGAGTACATTTCAGCGTGGAATAGGTTTTATCAATAGTTAGAGATAAGAGGTAGAAATTAGATGGAAAAAAATCATTGTTATGTGTAACTAAAAGATGAATGTTGTCTATAATTTAAGCACCCTAGTGCAATTAATATGATCATAAATAAGCTAGCATAATTATAAATATGGTTATAATTATTATGTGTATTATCCATTTCACTATCAGTATATCTATAAAATGAAATGCCTGGACAATATACTGTCTTCAAAATATTTATATATAAATAAATAAAAACTTGACTTTAAAAAAAAGTGCCAACAGTTGCTCTGGAAGAAAAAAGTTAACATTTAACTACTTGAAAGTGAAAGGTCTGATAAAAAAGGAACATCTTCAGCAAAAACAGTATTATTGTTTATTAACTGAGTGCAACTCATAAGGGAGAAAGTCAAGTGATCCTTTTGAGGCGTTCCTTGTTGACCTTAATGCCCAGAAAGGCAGCAAATCAAGATAGGCAGTCCTCAGCTCCCTAGAACAGGGGTATCCAATGTTGGCAACTTTTAAGACTTGTAGACTTCAACTCCCATTCTGATTAGAGAATTCTGGGAGTTAGTCCACAAGTCTTATAAAGTTGCCAACACTGGATATCTTTGCTCTATAAGGTAAAATCAGAGGCAAGTAGCCTGTATGGTCCTATTGCAAACAGATGCATTGCCATATTTCACATCCCAACAGAGGGATTTATTTTCATATTGTGCCTTCTTGACTGAGCTCAAAAGATTATCTATTACAAATATATCACAAAACTTCCAAACTACGTTGGCGATATTACCTACTAGAGTCAAGAAATATTGGCAACCACAAACCCAGCTCAGAGAGCAGCCAACATTTTTCCTTTATATATTATTTCATACAGATCCTTCTATCAAGCCCATTACTTGTGGAATGGATGTGTCATGTTTCAGATCCAAGCGTCTTTTCATTTTACTAAAATCCAGGATTTTCAGAATTTTTTTAAAAAAATGCTACTGGTAATAAAACAGTCACAAACAGAAGTAGAATTTTACATGATTTCTTCTAAAATATAAATTTATCTTCGTTTTCCAGCACTTCACATGGGTATGGTGTTTTGGTCCACAATATTTGTGAAGATGTATTTCTGTGTATATGACAGACAGAAGATGGGCAGATCATGAACCGATACTCTGTGCTTTCCAAAAGTTGAACACAGAGGAGGTTTGCAGGTCAGTTCTGTCTTCCATAGATGCCCAACTGGATCTGGAGTTCAGTAGGCATGCTGGGAGATAGAATGTCATGCCAACAGATACAGTCTTTAATTGCCCTCTATGCAGTAATAAATCATTAAGAAGTCCTCAATGTTCAGGCTAGATTAACTATTCAAAAGATAATTTGGGGACTGATATGCAATCCTTGGATGCATTTTTATATTTGCTTTCATCCTATTGTTGATGTATGCTTTTCTTGGTTTTGATTTATTATGTTAATTGATTTGAGTTTTGATAGTGAGTTTTGATTTTAGTTGTGCGCTGCCATGATTCCTTGGGGAATATGGTAGAGCTAAACTATAGTAAATAAATAAATATAAGTTGAAAGACTAATTCAATGGCAAACTGTATTGCTGCCGAACAAATCAAGTATGCATATCTATTTAATTACCAGGTGTCAAACTTACTTCATGAAGTCTTCATCTTTTAAAAGGATTTCAGCAACCATTCAGGGCTAAGACATGAAAGCCTTCTCAAAGAGATATTGTAGAGCCCTAAGACAACTGTTGTCAAGATAGACCAATGACCTTGCTCAGTGTAACGAAGTTTCGTAGGAGTAATTCTCACCACTCCCTATTCCCACAAGGCACATAAATAAGGGGCAAGATTTCTAAACTGGAACACTATGCAAAATACCTACTATACACATGTATACATCAATATAAATAGGACAAGGACATAGAGGACGTATAGAACAAATTCATATATTTATATTACTGCCATAAGGAACACTAAAATAAAATGAGTGAAATGAAAAGATAATGTTAATTTAATAGCCCATCACAAATTGAATGCAATGAATTAATAAATTGCTTTCCAAAGTGAAGTATTAGCCTGGGGCATACTATAAGATTCCATTTACTAAAATGATTTTAGATTGTAGTTAGCTTTAATTCAGAAATGCAATTTAACCTAACCAGAATAAACACACACAAGGTGGTAGGCTGGGGAATCCTGCAGAGTACAAAGTTTAGCAGTTTTGGCTACCGTTGTAAGTGCTTCAGTATGTTGGTCACTGCATATTTGGACCAGGCCAATAATAATATCTCAGAGTTCATGGTCTTTGAAATAATATTACATTTTATAGCTATAAAATACTGGCAACTAATTTTAATTGCATTTGAAATATCATGGAATGTATCCAGCACTATGATCAAATGTATTTTAAAAAACATTGGCATATGCTAAGTCAAAAAAATCAAAAATGTAAAAATATATAAATGTTCACATATTCTAATGCAATAGTTTATCTTCATATTTTTAATATCATATGAACTTGATTCCTGTTTCTTTATATGTAGCAGTGATCTAACTAGTTGGTAGTGCATACCAGTGGTTACATGCATTCACTTTGGCTAATCACAGCCCCCTCCAATTTTCTAAGCTGTTCACTGAATTCATTCTTAAAGTGAAAGCAAAAAGTTTTAAGTAAAAGTATGTTTTTAGCAGTTATAATTAGAAAGTCCCTATTCTCTAGTCAGATTGAAACTACAACCACAAGTTCCTTATTGATGCTTGATTTCCTTCAGAAGTCAATTATCCCAAGCACTGAAAAAGAGGAAGACAAACAGACATCGTAACATCACGGAAACAGTTCTTAAACACCTGAATTGCATAGTTGGATAGACGTTACCTCCCTCCTGTGGCTTATAGAAAACTGAATCGTATCAGAGTAGTAGTAAAGTTTCAAGAGTTTTGTATAATGCCATCTTCAGTTGTCTTGTGGAAGTGTGAGGGCTGGTGGATGGAGCAAACATTTGGAACATATACCCCTAGCAGAGCTTTAAGAGAAGCGAAGTAGGGTAACATTGGATTTAGGGTTACGCCATTAAGACCATCTACATCCTGGCAGAGACGGAACTTGTTCATAATCTTGCTGGACAGTTTTTATAAAAATTCTTAAACTAATGCCGATTCTCATTTCCATCAAAGCTTTAGTATGTTTATTTATTATCCTATGTAATGTCCTCAGGAAAGAAAGAAACTCAATGAATAGATCTGTATGGTAATCCAATGTATATTCTTCCCTATATTGAAATTTGGGAGCCATAATTACTGAGGAGACCATTTCTTCCCTGTTTTTTTCTATCTATTCTATCTGATCTTTCTGGAGGGTTATGCTCCAGCTCCCATTAGCTTAGGACTGGTGGGGCCCAGATGATTTTTTCCCCTGCAATAGTGCCTGCCCACTGGATCATTCTCCTTCCAGAGATCGGGATGGACTTGACACTGCTGGCCTTTCTTAAGGCCTCAGAGATCTGGCTTTGTGCTCAGGCCTGCGGCCCCAAGTGCATGAAGGGATCGTCCTGACTGTTTGGATGATTGTTGGTTTTCTTGGCTGCTGTATATTTTATTTTTGTATATTTGTTTTTATTGTACACTGCCCAGAGTCATTGTTGAGCTAAAGAAATGACTTTTAAATAAAGAAATGATTTATTTCTTTTTGCATGCATATTATACAGCTATCCCAAGTATATAGTAACAATTTCTCCACACTGCATGCAGACACCAAGTAGATACTAGTTTTCTCCAGACTAGTATAATGAGCATAAATGTTAATGTCAGCAATTAGACTTATATACCACTTTACAGCCCTCTCTAAGCTGTTTACCGTCAGCATATAGCCCCCAACAATTTGGGTTCTCATTTTACCCACCTCGTAAGGATGAAGGCTGAGTCAACCTTGAGCCTGGTGGGATTTGAAATACCAAATTGCAGCAGCCAGCAGTCAGTACAAGTAGCCTGCCGTACTGTACTCTAACCACTGCGCTACTGAGGTTCTATGACTGTGATGGCGAACCTATGGCACACATGCCACTTGAGCAATATTTGCCATCAAGGCAGCCCGCAAGTCAGCTGATTTTTGGCCTTCCGGAGAGCCGGGGGAAGCCATTTTCGCTCTCTCCAAGCTTCAGGAAAACCTCCGGAGCCTAGAGAGGGCAAAAAAGAGGCCCAACAGGACAACCGGAAGTTTGTTCCCAAACTTCCGGTTGGGTCATTGGGCTGTTTTTCGCCCTCCCCAGGTTCCAGAGGTTTTCCTGAAGCCTAGGGAGGGCGAAAATGGCGTCCGCATCCTCTCTGGAGGCCGGGGAAGGCCTTTTTTGCCCTCCCCAGGCTTGAGGAAAGCCTCTGGAGCCTGGGGAGGGTGACAATTCCCCCTCCCCCATGCGGGAGTCGCTCACGCATGTGCAGGTGAGTCGCTGATGTGGGGGGGGAGGTCATGCGTGCATATGCAGATGGGTGGGCGCACGTGCTAGCGCACGCACATTTTTGCCACACCTTTAGAAAAAGATCAGCCATCACAGCTCTATGATAATGTTAATTATGGCTTCTTCTAAACAAAACGTAGAAATGCATCTCGTTTTGTATTTTTTCCTTTCTTCACTGTAAACATGGAGGCTGCAATATGCAAGAAGAATTGCATACGTGCAATTGTGGAACTCGTATGATATTTGCAGCAGTTGTCAATAATTTTTTTCTACAGCCGCTGTAACTTTGAACTATTGTTAAATAAACACTTGTAAGTTGAGAACTACCTATAATTCTGCGCTGCTCACAGTGGTATTATTAGCCAAGGTTTATCCCACCTTCATTTTATATATACAGTAAGTGACAAAAATAATTCTCCTTCTGTTTTCCCCATAATAACCCAAATTATGTTTGTTTGATGGAACCAATAACGTAAATAAAGGCTTGCTCCATGTATCTAGAAATATATAAGGAATGTCCTTTTACACGGTTGCAATTTTTTATAGCAATAGCAAGTTATACCGCTTCATAGGGCTTTCAGCCCTCTCTAAGCGGTTTACAGAGTCAGCATATTGCCCCCAACAATCTGGGTCCTCATTTTACCCACCTCGGAAGGATGGAAGGCTGAGTCAACCTGAGTCAACCTTTATATGCCTAAATGTGAACTTTCAGAATCATGTGGCATATAATGCAGCTTGATAATATGCAAAACAGCTTGGAAAAAAGGCAAATATAATGATGTGGCAATAAAGTGTTCTTTTTTTTTTTTAGTTAAAAATTATAAACATTTTTAATTAGACTAAGTTTCACTGCTTTGGCAGGTGGGAAGAGTATTTGTTCATAAAAACCACTTGCAAAAGCTATAGACGCTGAATAAACAAGAACCTTATTCTTGTTTTCAGGCCAAATAATTGCTTACTGCTTATCTTGTAGATTTAGAGGAAGAATTCTGCTGAATTTGCTGCTTGAAGCAACATAGAAAGTAAAGAGTAAACTGCGACCATGAATTTCATTATTGGCTAGAAAATTATTAAGAGAGCAAGTACAGGTTTATTTTAAAAAGCAAAATTAGCACTTTGTTCTTTACGACAGGGATTAAGAATATCTCAAGAGGCATTTTTTCTAGAAATCGAGAAAGATTTTGGGAATGATTATTAATAGCAAACCCACCCACCCCCCAACAATAGCAACCAAAAAGCTACCCTAATTATCCCAGGGAATAATAAACAATGCTACCATCTCTTATTAGGATCACATCATTAGTAACCACTTCTTAGGATAAAATATACCAGTCTTTTTTAAAGCAAATATTAGCTGCTCATAAAGTTGGGGTAGGGGTAATTCTCTCCTGTTTTTCTATTGAATTCTATTACTATCTATCATCCAGTTTTCACTGTTCACAGAAACTGGAGAAGCTTTTGTTCTCCTTGTCCATTCCTAGTAAGCATGTCTACTATTAATACAAATTAAAAAGAAAATTATTACCTAGGTGATTATTTGATCGTAACTGTTGTATTCCTTGTAGTACTTTATATGCATGTTAAGATTCAAATAAAACTTCATTATTTATATTGAAATTATTTCAAATGCAAGATTTCAATGAACCAAACAGAGACCAATCAGCAGTCTCACAATTACAGTAATTCTGTTCTGCTTTTGAATGTGTGCACAATTCTCATTTGAAAGGAAAAGATGATTTAGAACACATATGGGCACATATATTGCACCTGTCAACAATTCCACAAAGCTTCATCTTTTTCTGGTATTACATGCCAGCAAACACTTGCTCCCATGAGATTTACAGGATGTGCTGGCAGAAGTGACATGCGTGCTTCATAGGGGTGTCAAATTTTTTCAACTTTCAACCTCCAAACATTAGGGGGTGTTCAAAAGGTGTGACATGCCTTGGGGATCGTAAAGATATTTTGGTTACTTTAATATAATTTAGATGTGCTTGGTAAGTATCTACATAAATAGAACTTTTTAACATTTTATTTTATTCTATTTCATTTAAAAAATGGTCAATCTGCATTTTCCCACTGAATCCACTTTCTCCAAAATATGGGTAAATCAAGAGACCCGTTCTTGCTATGATTTTGGATTAAGATGATTATCCAAACTATTACCTGCTATGCCACTCTGAGATAGCTATGTATATAACACTGATACACAAATAATACAGCAATAAATCTAATGGAACTCAAGAATGCACTGTGGAATTTGAGGTGCCCACTAACTAAAAATTCAAGCTGAAGGATCCATTTTACCATCCTTATTAGGTGTCTTATTAAGATATCGGTAACTAATGTTAATTTCATACATATTGTATTATTTAACATTTCATTTAGGCTGCAACCCAAAAAACACTTCCTGGGATGGTCGGTCTTTCTCTTTTTAAAAACATAACAAAGAAAAAAAATTAACAGAGGAAAAAAAACACACACACAAGTATCTCTTTCTCCCCCCCCTCCCTCTATCTTTATCCATCCATCCACAAACATGTTTCAATAAAGAATAACCTTACTTTATTTTAAGTGTCCTTATATAATTTAAATCTTTAAGCAGCTTCATTATTGTAATATCAATATCAAGTCTTCAATCCACTGAGTAATTTGGGCTGTAAACTTCCCTTTCCAATGTTAAAGGACTAGCCTTTTAGCAGTAAATGAAGGGAAATTACAATTTTCATGTAACAGGTGAAAAGAATATGAATGTCTGGAAGTATTAAATCTTATCCCAAGGTCACATTAATATCTGAATCTATTTTAGGACATTGAAAACCATGTTTCAATTAAACAATAATCTGGCTACATCTGCAACAACACAATGATTTACTCATTGCTTTTCTGTATAAACACAATGGGGGTCAAATATTTATTTATTTATAAAATGTATTGGCCTCCCATCTTACCATAGGGTAACATAAATTAATACCTAACTCTGTGTTCCAATTACAGATGGGGAGGGCAGGGGCAAGGTGAGGAAGAGGTGGGATATTTGCTAATCAATCAACTACCTTCACTCTGATGCTCCCGCAGTGGGCCGCTAACTAGCAGAGACAGGTCTTTAGGCTCTTATGAAAGGTTATCAGGGTTGAGGCTGACCCAACATTGAGGGCTAGATGTTCCAGGACGTAGATACAATGGCAGAGAAGGCCCTTCTCCTTGACCCTGCTAGCCAGAATAGTTGGATCAATGGAGCCCATAGCATGCCTCCTTTGCCAGCATAGGTGGGACAGGCCAAGCCCAGTGGGATGGACCCATGTCATGCAATATAACTGAAATATTTTTTGCTGTATAAACTGAAATTTAGTGAGATTTTGATATTCAGGTTACAATATATGGTGGTTTCCAGTTCTTTATTCCATCCAGACTTTATATCCAGACTTGTAAGAGCCAAGGTGGCGCAGTGGTTAAATGCAGCACTGCAGGCTACTGCTAGATCAGCAGTTCAGCGGTTCAAATCTCACCGGCTCAGGGTTGACTCAGCCTTCCATCCTTCCGAGGTGGGTAAAATGAGGACCCAGATTGTTGGGGGCAATATGCTGACTCTCTGTAAACCGCTTAGAGAGGGCTGAAAGCCCTATGAAGCGGTATATAAGTCTACTGCTATTGCTATTGCTATATCAAACCAATATATTAACAAATATTTGTAATAACCGATTGTGGGCTTTTGGCCTTACAGAATTTAGTGATCCACTCTAAAAATGCAAATGTTTATAAGGCTGAAAAAAACCCAGCCCAAATCAAAATATTAATAAATGTAATTATAAATACAGCTAGTAGGGGATAATAAAAATATTTGTTTTAACACTGAAAATGATTAGAACTCATTATTATCTAATAACAAATCAAAGGAAAACTCCTATCCATCCAAATCTTTCATATAGCTATTTCTTCATCAATTCTAAGGTCTAAATTACCCCATACAATTTATTTAGGGTAGAAAAAATAAAATTTCATGTGAACTTTTAAAATACAGTGATAATTATTCAGCAGACTTAGATTAAGTGCTCAAAACCTGAAACATATCTTAATATATAAAATATATTTTTTATCTCATTTAGTCTCAGTTAAGGTACTGTTTTTACTAGAAATCCTCTACCCATGATTCCCATATCATGTAGACTTTTGGCAGATTGTTGAAACACTGGATGTAAGAAAGCCAATTAATTTCTAAAGATCTTGACCTTGAAAATTGCTGGTTATATGCATGTCATTATTTGCAGTTCTTCAAAACATCCCCTCAGAAGCAGCTCATGGGCTCAACAAGAAACAGGTGCATGTCATTTAACGATACTTTGCCAGCATACAGATTACTAATATGTCAGTCATTAAGCTAATCTTATGTCCTCCACCAAGTAGGTCAAAGCTTTTTAACTCTGCTGGTCAATCTGTTTAGCTCTGGCTCCCCCACCCCCCTCTACATAATCCCATATTGCACATCTTAGTTTCATTCCGAAAGTTTCTTTCATGGATGCAATAATAATACAAAGTCTTACGTTTACCTGTTGATCATTCACTGACCTAGCATGTCTTTGTGGATTTCCAGGGTTTATATGTTAAATGTTTTAAAGAAAAAATATATTAATAAACGGAGGTTTATCAAAACATATTCATTGCAATTCCAGGCATTGTTTCATTAGTTAGTTTTTTCCTCCATGCCATCACTCTGCTAAACAACTAATTCCCACAACACTGTCAAGCTATTTAAGTAAGGCTGTATTACTATTATTCTCATCTTTCCTATTACCTATCTCCTCTTCTACTTCTGACTATAACTTTGTTGCTTGTATCTTTACATTTTTTTATTTAGTGTCCTAGTGTGATTTACATTGATTGCTTATTTAGTATCCTATGACTATAACCAAGTGTTGTATCTTATGATTTATGAATGTATTTTTATGACTATGATCATGATTATTACTTATAGCTTTTATGTACAATGAGAGCTTATTCACCTGACAAATTCCATGTGTGTCCAATCACACTTTGCCAATAAAGAATTCTATTGAAATATTTTTTAAATCCCCATAAAGCATTAGATTTTAAAGTTTAAGCCATTGTAATTCAGTGCAAGTTTCATCTTTCCAAATTATTTAAGGGGCATCAATCATGCTCACCATGAAATATCTATAAAGTTATTTTAAAATGTAGTACATACAGTAATACAGACAAAACTGATAAAAGAGCTAGCTAGTCTTTCCATTCTTATAAGCAAAAGTGTTTAGTAAATGAGCAGAGATACCTGCTTGCCTTGATTTATTCTTTCTACAATGCTTAAGAACATTCATACAGCATCTACTCTTCCTAATACATCTTATCTCATTCTGCCCTTGGGGATTCAATCAATCAGAATAGAACTGGAAGGGACCTTGGAGGTCTTCTAGTCCAATCCCCTGCTTAAGCAGGAGACCCTACACCATTTCAGACAAGTGGCTATCAAATACTCTCCTGCTTATGCGGGGCTAGCGTGCCAATGTGACAATCAAGACGGCTTTTTTTGCCACACAATTGTTGACAAACCAGTTGAAGATCTTCTGATGGGAGAAAAAAAAATACACTTTCAATTTAGAGAAGGTCAAGCACAGAGGTGGGTTCCTACCAGTTCGCACCTATTCGGTAGAACCAGTTCGTCAAATCTACCGAACCGGTTAGAAGAGGTTCCACCAGTGGACCCGGAAAGCAGGCCACACCTACAGAAGAGGTTCCAAAAAAATTTGAAACCCACCACTGGTCCTTGGATATAATTATTCTACACTATCATGCTCATATTTATAAAACTCAGTGCCTCTGTGAAAGGTAAGGATGACTACTGCATTTGTGGTGCAATCAGAACATAGTGTGTGTTGAAGTTGTTTTAACGCAAACCAAAGATGCCTTTTAAAAAACAAGTTTACATTATATTCTTATGCATGCCAGTGCTGTGTGTGAGGTAATTTAAGGTAGTTCTGACAAGTGTCGTTGGCATCTTCATATCCGGTCACATGGGCGGCAAGCCACTCCCATCCGGTCACATGGGTGGCAAGCCACTCCCACAAAGGAGGCCACACCCACAGAGTAGGTTCGAACAATTTTTGAAACCCACCACTGGTCAAGCAGGAGATACTATAACTCAGTTCAAGTCTTGTCTATTTGCAGTTTAATGGGAACACTTCTGATTTTCTACACGTCTCTCATCAGTTTGCATCTGCACTTTACAATCTGACTTCTGACCACTGAGGAGATACAAACTGAAATCAAGCAGTGAAGACTTACAAACACATTGAATACGTACAGTCTTGCTTAAGGTAACATTTCTTAATTTGCTAACACTGTAGCTCCTACCTTGACTGCCATAAATTATGAAACTAGAGAATAGCAATAGCAATAGCAGTAGACTTATATACCGCTTCATAGGCCTTTCAGGCCTCTCTAAGCGGTTTACAGAGAGTCAGCATATTGCCCCCAACAATCTGGGTCCTCATTTTACCCACCTCGGAAGGATGGAAGGCTGAGTCAACCCTGAGCCGGTGAGATTTGAACCGCTGACCTGCTGATCTAGCAGTAGCCTGCAGTGCTGCATTTAACCACTGCGCCACCTTGGCTCTTAGAGAAAATGGAGGATCTATTCCCCACGCACATGTTAGAAGCAGGAACAAAATAATTCTGTCAGTCTGATAGTGGAACAGAATAGAAATAATATTTTAGTAGTAGTTTATTCACAAAATAAAAGTTATTGCACTAACCCCCCCACCCCCCCACCCCGGTTAACATTTGATAACTGCCCATTTATAACCAAAGAAGCTCCCACAGTTTGACACTAGTACCCATACTCACATGTAGTGCTTGCAGTCTCTCTCTGGAGATATCCTATAGAACTCTGTGTCTTTCCTTAGTAAGTAACGTATTACTTAACTCAAGGAATCCAGTTTATTGACCCAATTTGTGAAAGAGTAGTTATGCTTGGAAAAACAGAGCTATTTATGGTGGCATTTTGAAAGTCCACTCCTCTTCAGCAATTATCAGCTCATTTCAGACGAGATTCCCAAAATATTCCCAAAGTCTTTAAATATCAGACGTCAACATACAAAAATTTTAAATGCATTTATTTATACAGGCAGTCCTCAACTTACAATTCATTTAGCGACTGTTCAAAGCTACAATGGGTCAGTGACTTATAACCTATAAAAATGACATAGGTCATTTGATCATGGTCACGTGATCAAAATTTGGACGCTTGGCAACTAGCTCATATTTATGACAGTTGCAGTGTCCCAGGGTCATGTGATGACTTTCTGACAAGCAAAGTCAATGGAGAAGCCAGATTCCAATTACCTCCAATTACCTCCTCTAGACCGATTAGATCCCACAGATTAGGCCTCCTCCGAATTCCATCCGCCGGCCAGTGTCGACTGGCGACTACCCGGAGGAGACCCTTCTCTGTGGCCGCTCCGACCCTCTGGAATGAGCTCCCCGTGGAGAATCGAACCCTCACCACCCTCCAGACCTTCCGCAAAGCCCTTAAAACCTGGCTATTCCGACAGGCCTGGGGCTAAAAAGCTTCTACCCCCTTCTCGAATGGTATGACTCTTGTGTGTTTTAAATTATGTATTGTTGCGTGTCGTTTTAATTTTTGTCTGTATCCCTCTCCCTTGGTTGAGTTGTGAGCCGCCCTGAGTCCCCTTCGGGGGAAAAGGGCAGCATATAAATAAAATAAACATTCAGCATTCAACATTCAGATTCACTTAACAACCATGTTACTAGCTTAATAACTGCAGTGATTCACTTGACAACTGTGTTAAGAAAAGTTATAAAAAATGAGCCATGGTGGCGCAAGAGTTAGAATGCAGTATTGCAGGCTAGTTCGGCTGAGTGCCAGCAGTTCGATTCTCACCAGCTCAAGGTTGACAGCCTTCTATCTTTCTGAGGTCAGTAAAATGAGGACCCAGATTGTTGCAGGCAATAGGCTGACTCTGTAAACTGCTTAGAGGGCCGTAAAGCGTGATGAAACAATATATAAGTCTAAGTGCTACTGCTAAAATGGGGCAAAACTCAGTTAACAAATGTCTCACCTAGCAACAGAAATTTTGAGCTCAGTTGTGGTTGTAAGTCAAGGACTACCTGTATTACAAGTTACTTATCCACATTTTTAAAATAAGCTAACAGAATTTTTTTCTGCTTCCATTTTTAAAAAACCACCCGTGTTTTACATTGGAAAATATAACCTACAGATATCTGAAAATATATGGCCCATTTTCAGAATCCTACCCTTACTCTACCAAGTTTGCTTATTTTTGTTTTACATATAAAATACTGTTATACCATTTAAAAACTTGAGAATCTTTCAAATTGTGGATACTAATTCTATTATGTCAGTTTCCGTTTTCCTCCTGCACATTTATCAGTTTAAACCTATTAAAAAATCTAAAGCTTAAGTCAATAAAAATCATCCATGAATAATAAAAATCATCCATGAATAATAAAAATCATCCATACTGTAGATTCTGTCCTGCAAATGCTTGAGCACAATTCTTCAACAAAAGCAGAAATTTGAGATTCACCTTAGTAGCAATTTAACTGAGGTAGTATTATTTAAGGTGGAAAGTTTATTTTCCCTAAAAACACAATTCTAATCTAGGTTATTTTTCAATTAAATATGATGGAAACTACCAATACTTTTTAAAAGTGTTTATCTACTAATGTATTATTAGATAATTATTATCTTATATCTGGGTTAACGTACCGTTAATGCAAATAGAATGTATATCCTGAAAAGGTATGTAACGAAATTTAAAAACTAGCCCCAGTATTTTACTTTTCATAATGGAGCCTCAATTTAAAAAGAAATAATGTTTCTTCCTCTTTTTTTAAACGGTGATTTGCAGCAGGTATAACAACATGTAGGGAATAAAGCTATATGCCTAGATGCTATAAATTAGGAATGTCAAAACATCAAAGGATTAAATGTTGTAATGAAAGCTTTGATGAGCTGAACAATAAATAAAAAAGGAAAAAGAAGGAAATTGCATAATATTAAGTGATTACATGGATACATACATGCATCAAAAGTTACCAGCACTACTTATGTTGTCTTTATACCTTCATGTAGTATTTGGTCAGTCCAATACAGAAATGTTATTAGAAGAATAAAATAATCTCATCCCTGAACCATTTGAGAGCCTTGTTAAAAGATTCCCTGCTAACTTGCCATGATAATTCAAAGTACTCAATAAACTGTACAGCTTCTGTACTGAACCCTATGCCTTAAAACAGGGATAGGAACATAACGGTTCTCATATAGCTGAATTATACATTTCAGCATCCTTCACTAGGGCAATGTTGATAGGGTAGCTAGGGGGATACAACAATGGAAAGGCTACAGAGTTCTTATCCCCAAGCCAAGTAAAACCCTATATTTCAAAACAATGATGGATATCATATACCTCGTCTCATAAGTTCTTCTAGATTCAGGACAGTGGAAGGCACTGAAAAACTAGTATAAAACGTATAAAAAGGATTGCTCATTTATCTGTAGTTATCCTAATTAATTGCCGAGTGATTGTTATTATATTTGCCTCTCTTCCCACCTAACATCTTCTGAACATTTCAATCATTTACTTTAAAGGTGAATCCTCTTTATACAGTTTAGCTAGAATTATCAGGGCAATTATATAATTACCATTCAAAATAAACGACCCAGAGTTTATGCAGGTTTATAACTATATTGTTTCTAAACTTTCATTTTTGCTAGTAGCACAGGATACATTTCCACATTTCATCTACTTTTTCACGACCCAGAAATTAGAATTCAAGACGAGGCCTTGCAATAAGCCAAATTTGAAGCAGATGTATGGCAGTCCCCCCCCTTTTATCTACTGATAACACAAAATTATTTTTTTCTTCTTCTTCCTCCTCCTCCTCTTCTTTTTCGAATAAAACTTTTGACTTTCTTTGCCCATTTGAAGAACTAGCCAGCTAATCAACGTTACCTAGTAGCTGAATTCTGAATGCTTCTTCTGAAGAGAGGCAGTTCTGTGCACGCAGGTATATTGGTTTATCATCTTGTTTATATAGACAAAGGAAAGTATACATTCAAACTATTTGCTTAAAACCCGTGATTGAAGAAACTCAGAAAAATATGACAAATGCAAAAGAAGAAAACTGTATTTTTGATAGTCTGTTTAGTTAGCTCCTACACATAAACATCTCCATCATTAATTTTTTAATCCTTTCATTCATTCATTAAAATACAAGGATACATAAACAATATAAAAACCCTGAATATCTTTTATATCATGTAAACGAAAAATCCACTGATAAATATCCACATAAAAGGCAGGAAACCAAATGAGACGTAATGAATTGCTGTCACAAACTCTCTTCTTTTGTGTCTATTATTCACTCCCAAATCTTTGAGAGAACAGAGTTTATCTGTAGCTTAAAGGAGTATTTGAGCTACATATGGTGAATGAGTACTTGCTATTGCAGTTAGCAGTGGCAAGTCATTGGATTCAATCCTAGAAATGAAAATGAGAAAGTGTTAATATCTAAGGTACATAAAGTTATTTAAGCATCCAATGAATTGGAACTGAGTAACACCATCTTTAAAAAATTCCATTCTATATGCATTCACCTTTTTTAACATTATGAGTGTCTTTTCTTCAAAAAAAAAATATGTTCACATTTTTATTAATCTGGGACTATAAATAATAAAGAAGATATTCACATTTAAATGTTCTAAGGCAAGGGTCCCCAACCCCCGGTCCACGATCCATTGGGAATTGGGCCATGCAAATGGCAGGCATGTAAAACCATCCCCTCTGTCCTCCCCCTCCTGTCACTGCCAGCCTGCGGAGCTGGAAAGGTTTCGGGACCACTGTTCTAAGGCTTTTCAAATGATATCATTGATAATCTCTGTATCAGTAATAGAGTAGAGAAGATATACTGGGGGAAAATAGAAATCATATTGACTCTTTAAATCAGGAACAGACATCTTGCAGTCCACTTCCAAATCACTGATTCTGTTTATGCTTCTGTTGCCAAATTGTTGCTTTTAATGCGCTTGGGAATTAAACTCACAGGAAGTGATCACAATAATTGTGCTCAATTAACTTATTACACTTTTAACTAAATTAAAAATAAATCAAGTTTAGGATTTATGTATGGGAGGAAGACTTTGTGTTGATGAGAGAAAATACTGTTGATATGGCCCAATACTGGCCTAATGTCATTTAGTTTTAATCCTATCTATATTACATACGTTTTACACATGCTATACTTTTATGATCTATTTTACATCTATTTTATTTGCTCAATATTGAATATTACTGTATATGTCTTTGAAAATGCTTCGGACATGAATGAAGCATTTATACTGGCACCAGTCACTTTTTTATGGTGGTGGTGGTGGTGAGAGCAGCCTTCTGGGACACTATTTAAAGGTCAAGTACAGATTGGGCTTCCAAGGAAGGACTGATGGCAGATTAAACATCCCTATGGGGGATGGGGAGCTCCGTATGTGGGAACGGCATTGTAGTGGAATTGCCAGACAGGTTCTGGCTGATGAAAATCTCTTCAGAGGAAGGAGAGACCCCTGGAATAATCTATTTGTGCTCTGAAAGAGCTGCTCCATGTGAGGAGGCCACAGGAGTTCAGCTACTTGTGGTCAATAGCAACTTGAGCAGCTTGGGAGTCAAAGGTTTATAAGTGCTGTGCAGCCTTGATTGATTGGCAATTAAATTAATTGACTTTTGATTGGCAAAAGTCTTTCTTAAACACCTTTAAACTTAATTACTTTATAACCTACGAAAAATATTTCACACAGCAGTAAAAATCAAAGACTCATGGTGAATGCATTTTTTTTTTAGATTTGAAGGGAAGGGGAAATTATTTGAAATAATTTTAACTTAAAAGCAAAAATCTTAGCAAAACTGTGATCCAAGAAAAATTTAAAGACATAAAGGGGACATGGCATAAAATAAACACCCAGAATAAAAACTTTTTCTTGTGAAAATGCCTTTAAAATAGCAATAGTAATTAGCCTAACACACTGGATCTTTGTGGGAATGCTGACAGGTTATTAAGGATAGTACAAGTAGTCCTCAACTTATGACCATAATTGGAACCAGATTTTTGGTCATTGAACAGCATTGAGACACCTACATAACTGCTTTGCCAAATGACCGCAAACCCATCTCTCCCAGCTGCAGTCATTGAATGGATTGCATGAGTGATTAAAGGGGGCAGAGTGAAAGACCTGCCTGCTAAAAGAGGGAAGACAGCTCTCTTCTGTGTACAGAAGGACCTCTTGTGGTGGGCTGCAGAAATGAAGCTCAGATTTTGGGGATTCAAACTTCATTTCTGCAGCCCCTTGGTGGAGTTTCCCTTGCCTCTGCGTGGAAGGGAACATATGCACCGGGCTGGAGAAACAAAGCTCAGATCTTCACAATCCTTGCTTCATTTCTGCAGCCCAATGTAGGAATTCCTCTGCTCTTCATGTGCAGCAGGAAATTCAGGTGGATTCTGAAGATCTTCTTTTCTGTAGCCTGACAAAGGATTTCTACCACTACCACACCACCCCCAATACATGGAAGGGAAGGAAAATTTTTGGCAGGTGGCAGCAGTTTGCAATCTTCCCTGCCAGGAGGGAAACCTGAAGACCAATTGTTGACCCTCCATTGCATTGAAAATATCTTGTTAGTAACCATGATTAAAATTATTACTCCAAGATGCTCTTAGAGCAAGGAAAAGAACATCCTCCCCTTTTTAATTTTAACTATTCAGAAATAAAAATGCAGCAATTATTACTATTATTACACTAC
Source organism: Thamnophis sirtalis (assembly GCF_051295495.1). NCBI lineage: Eukaryota > Metazoa > Chordata > Lepidosauria > Squamata > Natricidae > Thamnophis > Thamnophis sirtalis. The sequence continues at coordinate 56,716,953 of NW_028261390.1, read as the reverse complement.
ACCTACATCTCCTGACATGCTTAAAACAAGATATCCTTATCTTAAACACAGAAATAATTTAAATTGATACATTTCCCCTTCTCAATCCATTTTTTAATTTTTATATTTTTATATTTTAATTGGTTAGACTTATTGCCTTGCATGAACAGTATTGACCAATATGTTTATTACAAATAATGGGACCCCTCCAGTGGACATGAGCTTTTAGATTAATAGTTTGTGATCTAATTATTTGGTTTCCTGGTGTTTTGCCAACAATTGTGGCTGGCATCTTCAGAGCTGAAAGTCACCTGTTCTGCAGTGGACTTGTTGGCAACTCCTTCCTAAATTCAATATTGATAGAGTACTCTGCATATGAGAGAGTCCTTGAGAGCATCTGCCTTTTAAAATTTCATTTTGTTCAGAAAGTAAAGGAAGACTAGAAATTTCATTTAATATAATAGGTAAGTTTGATTTACAGATGGTCAGTGCAACACACACACAGACACACACAAAATACATCTTTCACAGAAAACCTGGCACAAGATTTAAAAAAACCATGTATCTTGAATATTGAGTGAAAGATGAGTAAAAACAACAGCCTTAGGTTTTAACTTTAGCAGCACTCACCCCAATACCACTCCAAGCTCTTTCACATGAACTCTTGTTTGTCCTCGCAAATATTTAGATAGCATTGTGCTTTTATGGTACATTTCCTGTAGGCGATCCTCAAGGTGCATTATACACTGTAAGCAGAAGGAGAAACCCAGAGAGATAAAATCAAATAAGAACATGGGTGTCAAACTCGTGGCATCACATTGCCATCACTTGATGTTTCACGATGTTTTCCCCCTTCATGGAGCTGGGGTGGGCGTGGCCTGCATGTGATACATCTGGCCCGTGGGCTGCCAGTTTGACACTCCTGATTTAGAGGAACAAGCTTCTAATGAAGCCAAGATTAATCAAGCACTGCCTAAGCCTCCTAGGAATATGTCCACTCACATGTCCCAACATATGAGGGCTCCTTCTTTTCAATCTTGTCATCTTATAGGATCCAGGAGGGTATGCTTTGTCAGTGATTGCCCCATTCTCTGGAATGATCTCTCACCTGTTCTACACCCCCCCCCCCACACACACAAAGACATACACACATATACAACAGACCCCAATATTTCTAGCCTTTAGGAAAGTCACAGATCTAGCTCTTCCCTCAGGCATTCAGGGCCAATTGAATGAGAATCCCTCCTTTTGTTTGTTATGTGCTTGTCGCCATTTTATCGTTATATACTGTAATGGCTTACTGTTACATAGTGAGCTTTTTCTTTTTTAATCTATTGTGGAGTTTTTTTGTTTTGTTTTATGCTGTCCAGAGTCACATTCTTACGGAAGGATGGATGAATTTGAGACAATATGAGTGGGTAAAAATATTTTCCTTTTATCTGGTAGCTCATATGATATAAAAGATGTGGCCACCACCAGCCAGATTAGAAAAACAGGACCACAGTCATAAAACTTCCTGAAGAAGAGTTATCAGTTCTTCACAATTGCAAAGGTGAACTGTTAGATTAACATAGTTAACATATAGGAAAAGAAAGCATTAGTCACCACAGTGCCTCGTCTAAGTCTGAAAATCAATGTAGAAATACATGCAATTCAAAAGCCTGGATCACATCTTATCTTTCCTCTTTATCTATATTTATTGAATGCACGTGCTTGTAAATGAGTACTTACAAAGTCAGCAGAAAGATTGAGCTTGTAAAGTTGTAAAATATACTGTAATAAAGACGATACTAGGCTGGAGACGAGGACATCTTTGCCTAGTTTTATACTGTCAGTCATCTTTTTCTGGCTAGTAGCCACCTGAACTGTCCATTTATCAGTATCTGCTATAATGTAAACAGCTTCTGCGATAGATTCATCTAGTACAGGATGCTGTAAAACACACAACAAAACGAAGTGAAGCAAGACATTTTATTTATGTATTTAGTTAAAAAAATTATGCAGTTTCCATCTTATGTCAAAATCTGGATGGTTCCCATTTTCAAAAAAAAAAAAAAAAGCCCTGTATTAAGGGTCATTTTGAATTCAAACTTAAGAATGAAACCTGCATTCTATCTAGCATAATAGAAGAAACATTTGGCAGCCAGTAAATATACTTAATTTAGTCAGATGTTATCGAACCATTTCTGCAAAGAATGCGCTCACAGCCAAATGAAGGGAAAAGCTTGAGAGTAATTTATGCAATGATAAACCTCTATTGCGTAATAATAGATTAATATAGAGAAATATGCTTTTAAAATCATCTTTTCAGATGTGTTTTGTGCTAGAATGTTTACTTGTTTCAGCGCAGAGATTAGATGCAGATACGAACAGGGGCCCTGCCTTTAACTATACAGGGCTGGAAATCTGTATGTACATATGTAGCGTTTTCTGGACCAGGACAGAGTAGAAATGCAGAACATAGAGCTGCACGGATTAGAAAGGGGAACAATTGAAAGCTTTCTAGACAAAAAGAAAATTTTCATTTTCTAGCTGTTCTAATTAGAAAAGTGAGGGATAGGGAAGCCAGTTTCATTGCAACAGTCACAGCAATATTAAATCAGGGTTTCGGTCGGAACCCTGACACCTAAATTGCACTTTGACTTCGAGTAATTCACATTCTGATTCAGTTAGATTAAATCTCAATTAATTTTAGACTATAATTCTATAAGCTGCAAACTTTTAAAATCAGATTTGCATTATAAAGGGAATCAGTGAGGCAGTGGTGGGTTTCAAAAAAATTTGGAACCTACTCTGTGGGTGTGGCCTCCTTTATGGAAGTGACTTGCCGCCCGTGTGACCTGGTGGGAGTGGCTTGTCGGCCATGTGTTCTCTCTCTCTCTCTCTCTCTCTCTCTCTCTTTCCTTCCTTTTGTCTCTCTGTCCTTTTTTTCTTTTTTTCTTTCATCTCTCTCTCACTTTTTCTTTCTTTTTTCTTTTTTTATTTATTTCTTCCTTTCTTCCTCTTTTTTCTCTCTCTGTGTCTGTCTTTCTCTCTCTGTGTGTGTGTATGTGTGTGGCAGTGGTGGGTTTCAAAATTTTTTGGAACCTCTTCTGTAGGTGTAGCCTGCTTTCCGGGTCCACTGGTGGAACCTCTTCTAACCGGTTCGGTAGATTTGACGAACCGGTTCTACCGAATAGGTGCGAACTGGTAGGAACCCACCTCTGCAGTGATGCCTTCCTTCACTTGACCCAGTTCAATGTACTTCTAGGTGCAGAGAAAGTTGTCCTGGGCCCAAAGAAATTTGGAATCAAGGACTAGCAGCTTTCTTGATACTTACTTTCCTATTGAATTTTCTACAGAGGTGCATTCTGCAAAGTAACTCTTAATATGACTGAATTAATATGAGTTAACATGATTGAAAGGCAAGGCGGACATACTACATTCTAGGAGAACTCCTCCTCCAAATTAAATTTTGGAATCTGAAGGAGGTTAATCTTCCTTATTTGTTGCCAGTTATAAGGCAGATACTTTTTGCAAGGTCACAAAGAAAGGCCTCTAAAGGCAAGCAACTTCACTAGGCTTGTTCCTAGCCTAAAAATATACTTCCTTTCTCAGAGACGAACATTTGATTTTGACTAGAATTGATAAAAGTCACTTGCAGACCTATTCTGTATCAGGTGGTCGACTACTCTAATTGTAAAATTTAATAAATATTTTATTTATTCATTCATGAAATTTATAGACTGCTCAAAACATCACAACTCTGTGGCTTACAAAATAAAATGACACAAACAACAATATACATAACGTTTAAAAAAAAAAAGTCTGGAGAAACACCACCATTTAGACGACCGTAAATAGAATGGGTCTGTAACCCACTCTAACCCACGGTGACCCAAGGAACAGCCAAGGCTTTAAGGAACCGTTTAAATAAGATAGTTATAGTTATAGTTAGTTATAGTTTTATTGATTTGTATGCCGCCCACTCCCGAAGGACTCCGGGCGGCTTACAATAAAACAAGGGAGGGGAATAATACACAAACAACATTAAAATATACAACAGTCACAATCTCCGGGGGGCTGAATATTACGAGAGCCCCCCGGCCTGCTGGAGCAGCCAGGACTTAACAGCTTTGCAGAAGGCCGGGAGGGTAGTAAGGGTCCGGATCTCCACGGGGAGATCGTTCCAGAGGGCTGGCGCTGCAACAACTCCCCCGGGGAGTCGCCAGCCGACATTGGCTGGCAGATGGAATCCAGAGGAGACCTAACCTGTGTGATCGAAGGGAGGTGATCAGGATGAGAGATCAGGAGATCAGGATGAGAGCCATACAAATCTCATGAGAAATGATATTCCAGAGTCAGGTGCCTTGACAAGGTAGGACCGCTTCCTGTGCCCCAAAAGATTAGCCTGTTTAATCAATGGAGCACAGAGCATGCCAACTGTGCCAGAAAGTATGGCATGGATAAGAACTACTGAAGACAGCAGCCCCTCAAAAAACAAGGCTTACTCCATGAAGGATTTTAAGGTGATAATCAGCACCTTGAAAGGTGTTAATCGAATTGAACCAGCACTTCAAAAAACAGAGGTGTTACATGAGCATACCATGGCAGTGTTATAATTGCCGATGCTTGCTGCTTTCCAAACTGCTGCAGTTTCTGCGTGATTTTTAAGCCTTACACAGTGATTATAAAATTCACGATAAGATTTACAATTATAAATTATAAATTTATAGTTTATAATTATAACAATTATAATGAAATGACTGCAAGAAAACAACCAAACTGAAGGAGCACCGAGGACTCGTGAATTATAAAAATATGATGTAATCAGAAGAATATGATGTAATTAGAGTGTAACTATTCTTCTATCTGCAAATAGCAAAAATTACAATGGAATGTTACTAATGAAACAAAACCAGTAAGCTTTCCCTTCGTGTTCGAAACATTATTATTAAAGCTTTGCACAGAAATGGACAGACTTACATTTATGGTATGACTCAACTCAGCGGATAAATGTTGCTTAAGTTGTTCATCAGAACTTATTCCATGCAGCACAAGATCAGGCATATAAGAGGTACAATAGCCCCCAAGAAGCGACCTTCCGAAATGTATCATGCTTTGAGAGCTAACTGTGCAAAATCTGAAAATCAAGAATTTACTGATTACTGAATACATCTCAGGGCCTTACAAAAAATAATCAGTATGTACAGTTATCTTGGCAAGACTGTAACATGATCTGAAAGGTTGACATTATGATCTGATTTGTTTTTCAAGATTACAGCTCAAGATGAAAAAAAAATACCATTCACTCTGATATATAAATGTAAATTACTCTTTAGCCTGCAAACCTCTATAACATATTACTGAATCTTTCTCACAGAAAACTGTACACAATTTAATAGAATTCTACCGTGACCCGTCAAAACCGCGCTTGACTAAACCGCGCCCGACTAAACCGCGTCGCTGACGTCATCAACAGGGCGACAACAGCCAGTGCGGAGAAAGAAGGGTGCTTTAAATAGCGCTTTGAAAGCAAGCCGATTCCACTTAAGGTAAGGGTTAGCTTTAGGGTTAGGTTTAGGGTTAAGGGTTAGCATTAGGTTTAGGGTTAGGTTAAGGGTTAGGGTTAGGTTAAGGGTTAGGTTTAGGATTAGGTTTAGGGGGGTTAGGTGTTAATTTTAGGTTTAGGGTTTACAGCGTGCTTCTGTCTCCGCGCTGTTGTCGCCCTGTTTATGACATCAGCGACGCAGTTTAGTCGGGTGTGGTTTAGTCGGGCGCGGTTTTGTGGTGGAACCGAATTCTACAAGTCTACAAACATGACTCCAAAATTCAGACAGATCCAGGCTACATGGATCACCATAACTAACAGTAACAGACTGTGTATATACCACAGTAACTAATTCCATTGTAGAATTAGATTTGATCATAGAAGTAAATACGAAGATCTGTATATTTCATGTGAGAACCTGGTCACTTGATCACCCCCTCTGCCATCTTCTTTTCAGAAGTAGCTAATGATTTACAAATACATTTAGACAAATTTCACACAGAGCACAATGCATCCCATTACAATTTCATATTTTCAAATATATTTCAGTTTCTGAGTTAGTAACGGTACAATTTCTCTATCTACCTTCACAGCCTATAAAATAGGCCACAAATCCAGGAAACAAATCCCATTTTTATAGTGAAAAGTTTTAATTGAATCATTTGAGAGCATTAACCAAAAATGGGAAAATGTAATATAAAAAGATCTATTTGAAACATATTTAGGAAAGGTTTTAACAATGTAGTGGGACATTCCCCTTTCACACACATATGAGAATTCACAATTACAAACATACAGGCTGACTTATCTTGTTAGTATTTTTTTTATCAAACAAATTACGTTTAGACAGCAAATCTGACCTATAGTATACAGGTATTCCTCGACTTACAACAGTTCATTTAGTCATTTGAAGTTACAATGGCTCTGAAAAAAGTTACATATGACTTTTTCACATTTATGACCATTACAGTATCCCCAAGGTCACATTATCAAAATTCAGATGCTTGGCAACTGACTCATATTTATGACAGTTGCCGTGCCCAGGGGTCAATCACCTTTTGTGACCTTCTGACAAGCAAAGTCAATGGGGAAGCCAGATTCATTTCACAACTATGTTACTAATTTAACAGCTGCAATGATTCACTTTTAAAAAAGTCATTAAATGGGATAAAACTCATTCAACAAATGTCTCGATTTACAACTAAAAATCTGGGCTCAATTTTGGTCATAAATCAAGGACTACCTGTAATTAAAACAATTTTAAAATTACTTTATAAACATTATTTTAATAACAAAAACAAGTAATTCTGTGTGCGTATCAGTAAACTACATATACTGTACTTCCTAATAGTTTGATGTGGGAATAATTATGTCGGCTTGCAAAGCCCTCCCAGATTACACATATTAGTTTGGGCTGATTATGATGGGCATCCTTGGGGTAAAACTGAGCTTTGGTTGCACTAGAGCCTACTAGTCAAAATGTACTCAGCTGACTAATACTGACCTAATGACTAATACTGATTATGTGGAAGTGCTGCATGTGACACAGACAAAGAAGGCTGGTCTATACTTTCAGTTCCTACAAAGTAGTTTTTGATAACCTCAATGACCAAAGCCATGAAGTTGACACCAATAGCATCTGCTGAAATTAACTGCATATAGAAGATTGGATTGTGAAAAAAATAGTAACATATGGGAATTAACAAATGAAAATCAAGAAGAAAAAGCAAGTATAAATTTTCATATAGCGTATGAGAATAAAAAATGTAATAACAATAAATTAGAGTAACACAGTTGATAAATACATGCAGGGACATGATAGTTTAGATTTAATTGTAAATGAAAAGTTTAAACGTATGTCAGAAAACATGATAGATAAATAAATAAATATATATATATATAATGGAAGTGTGATCTTCCTCCCATATTTGGGCATACCAGGGGTTGTGACTTTAAATATATACCTTTCACCCTGGCCTGGCTGATAAGGAGTCGAGCTCTGTAGCTCAATGGTTAACACATCTGCCTAAGAGGCAATAGAGCACAGGTTCGATTCCCAGCAAGGGTATGGCTAGCTGATGAGAGCTAAATAGCTTGAAATAGATCTATACTAGTCTCCCTTTATTTATTTATCAGCACAAATATAACAAATGTAACAAAAAGGCAACAGTAAAAAATATTGGGTTTCTGTCTGGATGGTCTCTTGTGACGAGCCAAAGGACAGAGAATGGAAGTGTGATCTTCCTCCCATATTTTGGCATACCAGGGGTTGTGACTTTAAATATATATATATATATATATATATATATAGATAGATAGATAGATAGATAGATAGATAGATAGATAGATAGATAGATAGATAGATAGAGATATAGATATATAGATAGATAGATAGATAGATAGATGATAGATAGATATAGATATATAGATATATAAATATAAATAAATATACATACATACATACATATAGATAGATAGATATAGATAGATAGATATATAGATATATAGATATATAGATATATAAATATAAATAAATATACATACATACATATACATATACATACACATACACATATATATATATAAATCTATCTATCTATCTATCTATCTATCTATCTATCTATCTATCTATCTATCTATCTATCTATCTATCTATCTATCTATCTATCTATCTATCTATCTATCTATCTCCCGGTCATCATAGGTAGGTATAAGAAATTGAAAATTGTTCTACATTTTAAAATTAATGAGTTAACATTGCTGAAATAAGTGCAAATATCTATGTATAGGAGTGTTATCTGTTATTAGGCAGTGATGGTTGGGTATGTCAGGAGAAACTTAAGAGTCAGTTGAATGTAGGGAGAAAAGGGTAGTTATGTGTGTGTGTGATAATACAAGGGACAGTCAAGAATACTTGGGAGCTGAATATATGTGGATCAAATAAAAAAGTGAGTGGCCAGTAAGAAAAAAGTAAGTTGATCTGTTTTGGACATATACTGTAGAGATAATGAACATATGAATAAATATATGAAAGAAAATTAAATGTGTCACGAGGAGAGGGAAAGAGGTGAATAACTGAATAAAGAAAAGGCAATGTATTAATCTGCATAAGGACTTACTGGAAGCAAAGATACAGAATATGGTGAATTATATTGGTATAAAACAGTCTTAGCCATTTTCTTTTATTTTTGTTCATGCCTTTGAATTCTTTGGGTTTCTATTTGTTCCTTCTTTTTTGCACTTCATACAATGTTTCTTTCCCAGAAAGGAAATAACATGATGAGGTAGCATATATGTAAAATATATGTAAAAGCAACAACAAGAAGCATACAATTTTTCCTGTTGCTGACATTAGCACATATTAAAAACTGTCACTATGTTACTTGGGTAAATGCACCTTTCCACAGCTTAAGATTTAAGCGTAAGATTTTATTGTTCTGGCTAAGAATCAGTTGGATCAGATGGAGATGATGAAAAAACAGGGGTTCACCGACAAAAACGCGCCCGACTAAACCGTGGTGACAAAACTGCAAATTCTAAACCGCGCCGTTGAATGAGCCCTGAAGCGCGCCGATAACAGTGTGCCAACAGAAGCGCGCTCTAAACCTAACCCTTACCTTAACTTAAATCGCGCTTCTATCGGCGTGCTGTTGTTGCTGATGACATCGCGGTTTTAGGGCCACGCTTTTGTTGGCACGCTTTTGACGTGCACGCATTTGTCGGGTCACGAAAAACAGGTTATACCTCACAACCCATGCCTCTCCCAACAGTGCAAGAAACTAAAACAACCCCCAGAAGTTCTGGTTATTATTATTTTTTTCTTTACCTTGGCAAAGCCAGTTCCACTTCTAAAAATTCTTCAGGTCTACAGTTAACAGTGACTGACTGTTCATCTGGAATGTACGTGCAACCTTCCTCATCACTGTCCCCAAGAGCGCTATCAGAACTTTCGTTTCTAGGAATGTTCTCCTCCATTCTACAATGGAGTTTGCGTTCAACCTCCCCACAGGGGATGTTCTTAGTAACTGCTTGGCCAGACCTCTGTACATCAGTAGAACTTCCTGAATCGCAGTCAAGAGAATTTCTTGCAAAGTTTTCACAGCTTGTATTATAAACTTGATCAAGTTTTCCAAAGTTTACCCTGCTGACTTCTCCATCAAGAATGACAGACTGTGGAACTGATAGCAACCAAGGTGCCCTTGGCATTTCTGTTTCCCTAACTTTCTGGCTAGTGCAGGTTTTAAGACATTTCTCTTGTGGAGCCCTGGATGTTATATGTAATGGGCCTGAAAGAGCTTTGGTTTTACTTCTGCGTTTCTCCAAAGTTTTGTTTACTTCCATTCTTTGGGTTTCGGAATCAGATTCTGGTGAGGTGGAGCTTCCAATCTGAAAGGTAACTTTTTCCAGTTGAGAATAGACCTGGGCAACCTTCTTGGAATGTGGAACAGCTGTCAGGTTTTGAAACAATTCCCCTGTTATACTGTGCTGCTTGTCCTCATTCATTCTTGCAGTTAAATCCTCTAATAGACCATGCCTTCCACATGCCGTTTCTGAATTAACTAAAGTTTTCCCTTTCTTAATTTCTCCCACAGTTCCTTTTGGAGAGCTAACTCTGGCAAAGCGTGGCGATGCTTCAGAACTGCCCTCGGCATTCAGCCTCTCATGCTTGCCGTTGAAGCAGCCAGATTCAAAGCAGCATTCATGTTCTTCAGCAGCAGCATCACCGCCGTTCTTTTGAGGCAGGACAGGAGGTACAAGAGCAGGTTCGTTTTGAACTGTGACAACCACATAATCAGATTCTTCAACTTCTCCTTTTTCCAGAGTCGTTATAATTTTCCTGCCATTCACAGCTTGCTCTCCTTTGTTAAGCTGCCCATTCCAGATGAGATGATTCTCTTGCAACTCAGAGCACCGTAGGAAATATGTAAGGACGTAGAGAATGCGCTGAACAAAATCCTTACGTTTCCCAACAATTACGGTCCTTGTCATTCTGACTGGTGAACCTACAGCACCATATAAATCACCTAAATAAGGACAGAGAGCAAAGAAAAAAATAATAATTAAAAAAATATACATCAAAGACCAATGCCAAATATCTATTTGTTTAACCTAACTACAAAATGAATGAAAGCACTAAGATATTATTTCATCTTAAATGATAAACCCACACCCCAGTAAAATGATCCAATTTAGTAACTCAATTTTATTATATTTATTTCAGTAGAGGAAGATTAACACTTAACAGAATTTAATTTTCTAAAAACTTTTTTTTTGCTAAATTATGCAAAGAACTGCAATTCAAAAAATATATCTGAAAATGCATATCTCACAGATACGGCAACAAGATGAGACAGCTAAAATCAATCATCAGCATAACTATTATGGTAGCAATTCCTAACTACTGTTAAAACAATCTTCTGCTTTAAGTACTAATAGCATAACTGTGAAATTGAGTTCTGGAAGATCTGAACAAGCCTATCTAGAAATGTTGAAGATGAAATATAATGACTGGATGCCCCAAAACATCCTTTTACTCCACTTCTATTAAGTAGGAGAATTAAATGTCTACTCCAGATTGGGGGTGTGAGAAAGTGATGTGACTTCCCATTTGGGATCCAGAATGATCTTAATGTATATGTCACAATGCTTTTACTGGGCTCTGAGATGAAGTATTATTATAAACCATGGCACTTAAGTGATCCAGATTATGTGTTTCATGAATATATGTGTTTTTTTCCATTTATGTTTCATTAATAAGGATGTCAAAAGAGAATTAAACCCAATTTTGTAGCATGCAAGCTATTTAGCAACCGCTAGAGGGCACGCATCATGATAGTAACAATCTGACTCACAAGACAAACCTAGTTTAATAATTTTCTAATTGGAAGGAACAAGAAGCCATTATATTTCATGCTAGATATTTGAATCTTGTTTACAAAAAAAAAGTCTGGAAAAAGTAATTTATACTTGTCAATGGAATTTTGAATGATCTTCTGGAATACAATTCATAATAATCATTTTACTATAGGTATACTATACTATACTATACTATACTATACTATACTATACTATACTATACTATACTATACTATACTATACTATACTATACGTATATGTATTATCCACTTTAAAGGGATTTATTTATTTATTATTAAATTTATTGGCCTCCCATCTTACTACAGGGAAATTTTTGATTATCAAACCAAAAGTACAGCTATTTCAATCAGAATTTGATTGAAAGCCCTGTTCTTATGGTTGATCTATTTATTTTTAATGTTGCCTCCTGTCATGAACATTTCATGGATTTTTAACTGCTGGAAATCCCAGAGGATTTGGTGGCATAACAAATTAAAATAAATCAAGATTTGTGCATATGAGCACATTTATTTCCAGAAAAAAAAATCTTCCATGCCTCGAGTCATCTTGAATTTAGATATGAATTTTTTGTACTGACCAAGCTGTGCCCAAAGTGGATTGTAGGGATGTGACTTTGCCAGCATGTTCACAGATGATGAGGCATGTTTCTCAGAGAATACCCTGATGGAGAGATGATCAACTGGCATCACAGTAGGGACCCAGGCCAAGTGATAGGTTAACACTGCTGTTAATAGAGCAGCAAAAAACCTATAAAAATAAGCAGCAGCAGAAACGAAATTATATGTCTGCAATAAACCTCCCATTCAAACTAGAGGAAAAACACAAAACAAGATTACTCACTGGTTTTTGCTGCTCTGTTCTATCAAAACAGCAAATTCCTTGAGAAAGTGTTGGCATAACAGATTCTTTTCTGAAGCACAAGAGATCATAGTAAGCCACACAGGATCTGCAATCCTTGGAACTGTGTATAAATTCCATACTGTAGTTCTACCAAAAGAAAAAGGACCATGTTAGCTCAAACAAGAGGAAATGGTTCAAATATAAAACTATTGTTCCCATAATGGGGAGAACAACCAAAACTGCTTCTTCTTCCTCTTGATTTATTCATTCTTCCTTTGTTTATGTATTTTTCAGTGTATCCTCATTCATTCACTATATATAACCAAAACAGCTCAATGTACTTCTTTCATACCAGCCACTCACTTTTCAAGTTTTACATTTGCTTGCTAATTTGACTGAAGCTTGCTTGCTTGACATTCTTGACAAATAAATGACATTCTTGCCAAATTCTTTCAATTTTAGTAGCTTCCCACATTGTATTTTGTGCTCAGCACAAAATTGATCTGATGGTTTTGGAGATCCAGCAATGCAAGTCTGAAAGCAGTCTTTGGGCCAGGTAGCATTTCTCAGCACTATCTACCACAAAAAGCAGTTGCTGAATGGAAAAATAGGTAGTGCTGTGGTTGTTGCCCGAAGCTCCTGAAGAAATGGTGGGATATAAATTGTTAACAATAATTAAGACGACCTGTGACCCATCGGGTCCCAGTTTCAGAGACATTTCCTTGGCAAATTCTTCAACAGTGGCAGAGCTTCTAATGTACTGCCTTCTCTGCAAAATTCAGGGAGATATAACCCATGTTAAACTATATAGCATGGTGAAAAAATTAGGAATTGACCATAGGAAATGTTTTATAAAATTTCAATTCCACAGAACCTCTTGTTTTAGTCCTGATCATCTAAAGACCATTAAAGGTTATCAGAGATGTACCTTTACATATCAACTTAAACCTTGATTAAATAATCCAATTTTATATTCCTTTCTTTTACTTCCAATTATCTTGACCTTCATTTCCTTCAAACTATTTATTTAAATATGTCCTAGGACTTGATTTTTTTTACTTTTCCTCTGTCCCTTCTCACAAATTCTTCAAAACTTCTAAAAAGCCTGTAAATTCAATGTACAAAAACTATCCATGTTGTTCTCTTGGTTTGTTATTTATCCCATTTAATTATAAAAACACCAGCCAGTTTCTTTTCTATGTACAGTGCAACATATTTCCATGTCATTCTTATAGCTTGACCTATCAGTTTCAATCTTGTCAAGTAAACTTTGTTCCTCTTCCATGATCTCTTTCAAATATAGTCTATCTCACACATTCTTAAAATTAACTTCTGGATCCACTGTTCACAAATATTCTTCAATATTCTTCACTCCGTAATTGTAAATTGAGTTTGAGTGTTCTCCTTTAATTGTAATCTTTAATTCATTCTAATTCTCTCTAGTTTCCATTTTTTATCTTTATTTTTTTTAAAAAAATCTTCATTTTCTTATGGAAAGGATACTTTATAATTAATTAATGATCATCCAGTCAGAGCTGAAGAAGGTTCTTGGATGAGAAGCAAAACATCTTCAAAGAAAAAAAACCAAAAAGTCCAGTTGCCTCTTGAAAATAAAGCACCTTTGGGATGCTTCTGAACAATTGGAAATCAAATATTTAGTCACCAATGCTACTGGCTTCTATTTTATTCAACTATGTATCATTGATTTCTGGAATCAGAATGGTTAACTAAGGACTTACAACAGGCATCTTGGGGAAATTCTGAAAGCTGAAGTCTACACATCCTAAAGTTGTCAAATTTGGAAAACAATATATAAAGTCAAGAAAAAATGTTGATAGTGATTCTTTGACACTGAATCATTTATCATAGTATAAATATATAATACTTATAATCAACCAACACACATATATTTAAAGAACAGCAGCTTTAAGTCTTACTTAAAAAAAATCTATCCAATTTGTTAGGGTTAGCGGTATGCCTCAGATTAAATTTAGATTGGTGTCTGCACACAGAGCATCAGAGGAAATAGAAGCATCTGACAGACTCGAAAAAGGCTAAACAGAATTGGACCTCACTATTACCTGGATGGGAAACCATTACAAAATCCCAGGCCTATTGATAAGTAGCAATAAAGGTGGCAATGGCAAACTACTTCTGTATTGCCACAAAGTAAATGGCATGGAAATGTCCATGAAGTTATCAAGGTTGAAGTTAACAAGGCAGAATTGCTTTTATTAAACAATTCTATCCTGATACATTATAAAGTTATGGATGCTCTACTATGGGTAAAGGCTGATATTTAATAACCAGTTCTGACAATTTTATTGCCACTGCACCATTTGTTGCAAAATAAAATTGCAAAGTAGATATTGAGGCTGAGCTTTGCTTTTAATACCTAAAACGTTAACAATCAGCTCTCCTAAGCCAATACTCCAGAACTGGATGAAGGACAGTTTCTGAATTTCATGTGTATGATGTGTGTGGTTCAGAGGTGGGTTCCTACCAGTTCGCACCTATTCGGTAGAACCGGTGCGTCAAATCTACCAAACCGGTTAGAAGAGGTTCCACCAGTGGACCCGGAAAGCAGGCCACACCTACAGAAGAGGTTCCAAAATTTTTTGAAACCCACCACTGGCAAGGATCTTGTAACTTGGCAGCTTTAAGACTTGCATGCTTCAATGCCAGAGTTTCTGAATAGCTACTTGGACCGACCTAAGTACTAATTCATAATTTTATATCCGGTCACATGGGCGGCAAGCCATTCCCATCCGGTCACATGGGTGGCAAGCCACTCCCACAAAGGAGGCCACACCCACAGAGTAGGTTCCAACAATTTTTGAAACCCACCACTGGTGTGTTTAAGGAACAGAAATGACATTACCATCCCATAAATCACCATCCACAAATTATCTTTTGCCTCTTTCAGAAAGTAATGTTGCATACAAGATCATTTCTAGCATATCATAGCCTGAAGGATTTGAAGAAAAAGAGAAGAGAGAGGTCAAAAAATAAAAGTAAGAATTCTCTATTTATCGACTTATTACAGAAATCAAGTTTGAAATATTTTCATCTTTAGTACTTGCACTAAGGATGTTTAGTTTTGAGTGAGGAAGATTCAAATGATCCCCACTAAAATCTACATGAATATATAGCTAGACCTCGAATAACAACAGTTCATTTAGTGATTGTTCAAAGTTACAGCAGCATTGAAAAAAGTGACATGACAGTTTTTCACATTTGCAAATGTTATAGCGTCCCCATGGGCACGTGATCAAAGTTCAGACTCTTGGCAACTGGCATATATTCATGATAGTTGCGATGTCCTGGGGTCATGTGATAACGGTTTGTGACTTTCTGACAAGCAAAGTCAAAGGGGAGTCCCGATTCACTTAACAACCATGTTACTAAATTAACAACTGCAGTGATTCATTTAACAACTGTGGCAAGAAAGGCTGTAAAATGGAGCAAAATACACTTAACAACTGTCCTGCTCAGCAACAGAAATTTCGATCACAATTGTGGTTATAAGTTGAGGACCATCGGAAGATTAGTGCAAGGACAGAAAAAAAGAGAAGAGAATCTGAGTTGTGAAATAGATTAATCTTAAGAACAGATGCATAGCTTGTCCGTCCCCCCCAAAATTGATGTAATAGTAACTCACCTAAATTCATCCAGTGCATCCATAATACGGCTAATGTAAACTTGCACTCTTTGGTTTGTTTCTGCTATTTTTCTACATGTGATCATAGCCTATTTTGGGGGGGGGGGGGGATAAGAATGGGTTAAAAATGAATGCAGAGCTGAAACTTTCAGGATGCATATTGAAAAACCTAGAACAGCATTAGAACCAAACTTGGGATACACGTTTTTATACTTTCTTCTTTCTGGTATTTGCCTACAAAGAAAACAATTCTAGAGCAGGTATGTGCAACCTAAACCTTCTGTTAAAATAATTTTTTAAAAAAAACATTTCTAGAGCCCTTTTGAATTAGAAAGTACTGTATTAAAAAACTGCAGAAGTAGGCTACCCTCCAAAATAGAATTTAAAAAAACCCTAAAAAATTCAGCCCCACCCAAGAATGGGATACAGCCTCAACTAGTCTGCATCGTTCCCATCTCAGTACAGCTCTTAGGTCTTTCTACTCCAGTAAAAGAAAAAAGAAAAGAAAAAGTAAAAAAGTAAAACAGTTTTCACCTAAAAGTGGACAATCAGCTTAAGATGAATTCAAAACTAAGTTCAGGAAGAGCTACCACATGCCATGCACTCAAATAAAAAGGCTTTAAATAAAGTGGGCCTTATTTATAAGTGAGGAGGAATGCTGGGTGCAAATTAAACCTCCTTCAAATTTATTACCTATATCAGCAGAGCTTTTTGATACCTGGGACCAGTTTTGTGGAAGACAATTTTTCCATGGGAGGGAGAGGAGCACGGAACTTAGATCCTGTGCATGCACACATTCGCTCACCCATAGCTCATCTCCAGCTCTGTGGCCTGGTTTCTAACAGGACACAGACCAGTACTGGTCTGTGACCCAGAGCTATATATTGTATCAAAGCACAGGAAAGGGTTATTATACCAGCCAGACCAGGCATGATTAACTGTCCTGTTTTTAATGGCCACAAGTACAATGCGCCCATCTAGAACAAATGTTTTGTAAAGCTATAAATTTTTAATCCAGAAATTTACTTGCCTAGGGATCATATTGAGGGATATGCATGTAGAGCTAATTCTACATGCAGAGCTAATTCTACATGCAAACCTTTCGGTCGGCCATTTGAACTATATTCACAGCATTCAGGAGGTACAAGAGAAGCAGACACTGAAATTCTTAGAAAGATAACAGGTTTTTGGTAATTTAACATGTAAAATTCTGAAGAAGAATTGAGTTACAAAATTCCTAGATATAACCTAATACAAGGGTCTCCAACCTTGGCAACTTTAAGGTGGCTGGGGAATTCTGGGAGCTGAAGTCTTCCAGGCTTAAAGTTTCCAAGGTTGCAGACCCCTGAGCTAATATATCTCTCTCCCATTCTTACCCACTTAGAGGTTGTAAGCATAGAAACTAAATTTGTCCACTGCTTTACCATTTCAATTGCACTTTTCAGCTTGCCCATGTGTGATTCAAATAAGGGGAAATGAGAGAAGAAGAAATCCTGGAAATTTCTCTGGGCCTCTTCTTTCTCAGGAAGGGTGAAAATGATGCTAATGGCAATTTTCTTCCTTCGAATCAGTGCAGGATTGAGACCACAACTTTCATCTGCCATGCTGAATGTTTCTTCAATTGACCTAATAGAGAAAAAAGTTGCACTATATGTTCAGCTACTAGCAAATACCTGAAGTGTTTTTATTCAATGAATAGTGATACCCTCAAGAATTACATTCAGTCAAACAGAACTGGGTCTTGATGAGCCATTACCCGTAGAGATCCGGACCCTCCCCACTCTCCCGGCCTTCCGAAAAGCCACTAAAACCTGGCTATTCCGGCAGGCCTGGGGCTGTTGACTTCAGGAATGAGGTCCAGCCCCACCCAGATTGAATGTATGGTGCATTGTTTTTAAATTGTTTCTTTTTAAATTGTTTCTTTTTAAATTGTTCTTTATTTTAACTTCTTATATTAACTTTTTCTGTAAGCCGCCCGGAGTCCTACGGGATTGGGTGGCATATAAATCTATTAAAAGTTAAAGTTAAAGTCTTAGATCTGATTCATTCAATGAAGACTAACCAATAAAGAAAAACCATAAAGACTAGGTTTCACATACAGGTGAAACTCAAAAAATTAGAATATAGTGCAAAAGTTCATTTATTTCAGTAATGCAACTTAAAAGGTGAAACTAATATATGAGATAGACTCATTACATGCAAAGCAAGATAGTTCAAGATGTGATTTGTCATAATTGTGATGATTATGGTTTACAGCTCATGAAAACCCCAAATTCACAATCTCAGAAAATTAGAATATTACATGCAATCAATAAAACAAGGATTGTACATAGAACAATATTGGTCCTCTGAAAAGTATAAGTATGCATATGTACTCAGTACTTGGTTTGGGCCCCTTTTGCAGCAATTACTGCCTCAATGCAGCGTGGCATGGAAGCTATCAGCCTGTGGCACTGCTGAGGTGTTATGGAAGACCAGGATGCTTCAATAGCGGCCTTCAGCTCTTCTGCATTGTTCGGTCTCATGTCTCTCATCTTTCTCTTGGCAAAGCCCCATAGGGCTTTGCCAAGCTCAGGTTAGTTTGCTGGCTAATCAAGCACAGTAATCCCACGGTCACTGAACCAGGTTTTGGTACTTTTGGCAGTGTGGACAGGTGCCAAGTCCTGCTGGAAAATGAAGTCAGCAGCCCCATAAAGCTCGTCTGCAGAAAGAAGCATGAAGTGCTCCAAAATCTCCTGGTAGACGGCTGCGTTGACCCTGAACTTAAAGAAGCACAGTGGACCAACGCCAGCAGATGACATGGCTACCCAAATCAACACAGACTGTGGAAACTTCACACTGGACTTCAAGCATCTTGCAGTGTGTGCCTCTCCATTCTTCCTCCATATTCTGGTGGGATTTGAACTGCCAAATTGCAGGTAGCCAACAGTCAAAAGAAGTAGCCTGCAGTACTGCACTCTAACCACTGCACCACCAAGGCTCATCAAATGCTTAAAGTTTGAGGAACAAATAGGGTGAATGTGAAGTACTGGTACACAGGGCAAATATGATATAGTTGCCATTACCGAGACTTGGTGGGATGACATTCATGATTCATATTGGACCGGACCAATGCGTGTACATGGCTGGCCGCTCACGTGGTCCAATGCAATTAGGCCACGGCCCGGTAGTGGGCCATGGCCCACAGGTTGGGTACCCCTTGTATAGGGTCTCCTGTTTGAGCAGGGGGTTGGACTAGAAGACCTTCAAAGTCCTTTCCAACTCTGTTATTTTAATCAGCAATTCCTTATGGGATGATAAAAACAGAGATCTTAAACTTTGAACAAGGGATTTGAAATAAATTGACCCACAATCAACACAAGCTCTGGGTGAACAAGCGAAATGACTATAGAGAAAATTGGCTATCTCACCCCATTTTAATTAAGTTATTTTCTGGATTTCAGAAATGTTCCACTAACTCATAGAAGATTCCAAGATAGTGTTTACATCTCAATACATGATTCAACTAATGATAGGCCAACGTATTTCAAATGAAAGTTGAGTCTACCAGGAGTATAATAGCAGAACTTCATAGCAATTGAGTGTTAATAATTACATGTTAAGCATATGAAGCAGCATGCAAATATATCTCACTAAAGGAATGTGGAGGTTTTTCTAATATTCGGAAAGCAATTAGTGGTATTAGATGGTTCATAGAATTATAAGCTTGGAAAATAGGTCTTTAGAGGTCTTGTAATCTAATTACCTGTCTAGGACTAAAATCTCATTGCATCCCAGACAAATGACTTTTCAACCTTTTCTTAAAAAACCTTCAGTGAAGGAGCATCCACAGTTCCAGGAAGGAGACTGTAGCTCTTATGATTAACGAAGTCTTCCTTATTTTAAATCTGAATATTCCTCTACAAAGCTCTGTTGATGGTTTGTTAACCCATTATATATTTCATTCCTTATTTGTCTTCAAACCTGGCTAATTTCCATTGCGCCAGACAAGTATTACTAAATAGTTCAAGACATAACAATTTACTAGGTCACCTGAAGGTCTATTAATTAAAAGGTTCTGTTATTTATTGCACCAGGGGTGGGTTTCAACCGGTGCGGCCGTACCGAATGGTGAAATTTAGCGTGCCTTCCCGTACCCGTTGGTCAGGAGGCCCCGTACCGGAACGCTTCCTCCCCTCGTTCGCTCTTTCACTCGCCCCGCCCATCTTCACCATGCTGCTGAAAAGTTCTCAGAACAAGAACCAGAAGAAGACAGACTGGTGAGTGGATGGGGTGGGGAGGATATTGGGGAAGAGGGAAGAGGCAGAGGGGCTGCTAGAAGAGTGTGTGCGTGTGCACAGGCTGTGGGTTTTTAAAAACGTCTTGAGTGAAACCAGGAAGAGGCAGAGGGGCTGGAAGATACTATAGGAACATACGCTTCCAGCCCCTCTGCCTCTTCCTTCTTCCTGGATTCACTCAGACATTTTTAAAACTCACAGCCTGTGTACACATACATATACAAACACATCCAGCCCCTCTGCCTCTTCCCTCTTCCTGGATTCACTCAGACATTTTTAAAACACATGTGCACACTTCCAACCACTTATAACCAGAGGCTTTCAATCACTGTCAACACATTTATTTGTAGCATCTTGTGCTCAAAGATTTGGTAATCCTAAATTGGGATGAGAAAACTTGCTGAAGGACCAAAAAGCATTGACCCTTTCTTGTCTAAATGAAGATCGTCCATTAGAGAGACGTGAAAAAAGGAAAATTAAATGTATGGTAATTATTATGCTGGTTTAGACCAGTCCATAGCTTTGAATGCCCATAACAGTGAGACCTGCTTATTTTTTTAGACTGCAAATATAAACTACATACATCTCTATTACAAGAATAATATATTTATGTTAACCTACTTTCTAGGTGTGATGCCATTTTCCAAGCTTGTGGCTTGACTTCGAAGCCAGCGGCGCTGGTAACTAGAAGAGGAGCTGGGAGATGGTAACGGAGTCATCAAAAGACTACTCAGGGATGCTGTCAAGAAAGCAAAATGTCAGTAGTTTTGTCAGAATGTAATTTCTTCTGAACCTGAAGGTGGCTGAGCCATGCTTCTATTATAGATAGCTAATACAATTTTTATTTTATGAACGTAAGAGACAGAAAGAACTGATTACTTATCTATAAATGCACTTCTTTATGTAGACCCTGTGAATTTATCCACATAAATTGGGTAACATGGATTAAACATTCAGGAAATATAGCAAGGTTTCTGAAAAAGATCTATCATTGAAAACAGCCAATTCTATTTCCTGTTTTAAATGAAAACTAGGGATTGACTTGGGAAGAGAAGAAAGAGAGTAACGCTTATGAACCCCATCTAGTCTTATTGCTAAACAAAATATCCCCATAAAAGGATATTATCTTAGTTTCTTGAAATACTAGTAGTACAGAGCTATATGTGATGATGCAACGTAATGGAGAAATTGTAACTTTAGGTAGGGAACTGGCTGCATGACAAACTATCTTCAATTTTTACTTGAAAATATATTACTTCTATCTGAAAGATGTGGATTTTTTCCCTCTTGTCCTCTGCAACTCTATCTGCTGATTCAGAGTACTGTTGATGATGAGAACCAGACTGTGACGTTTCGGTTATAATAGTGTTCAAGATGCAGTGCTGAAATAACAGAGGTATTCCTCTTCTTTCACTCTATAGTCTCTCAATGCAGTAAGAAATTAATAGTATCCAGCCTTTTCTTTGTGGCTACAGAGCATTTTGATCAGTATTTCAAAAAAGAAAATATTGCAAGTCTCATAGCAATTCTGGAATATAATGTCAAATTTAGAATTAGATGGGTACGCTGGCTTTAAAGACAGCTTTCTTTAGACCTTGTTGCAAGGTGGTTTGCAAACAGGAAGAGTTACTGGAGCATGTCTGCTCCATAAATGGTTAAATGGCACATTCAGAAATTAAAATTTGTTCCTACAAAGTAGGCACTTGCAAATGGGACTCTTTAAGATCCAGAGTGAAAGCCCAATTCCTGCAACAAGGGGAAAAAAACACGGCTCCTTGCAGATCCGGAAATCCTAACAACAGAATGATTATAAAAGGAAAAGGAATAGTAGTGACAAGAGATCTAGTATTAAAAAAAAAGAAATGGAAATAAGAGAATCATGACCATGTTAACGATAATTCTGAGAACTAGAGTAAATTAGTAACAATTAAACAATTAAGCATTGCAGAAAGAAGGGACGATTCATATAATTAACAACATAAAGACTCATTTTGTCTTATGTTGCCAATATCCTAATATGCTTATAGCACTAAGAATGTGAAGGTGACAATGTGACATTTACATTTATCTTAAAAGCAGTAACTTGTAAATATTAGAAAATCAAGACTGGCAATGAGTTTGAAGATACTTTTTGATCCATACTATCAACAAAGTGACAAACAAGTAATTCCTATTTCTAAATGTACTATCAGTATTCAAAGGAAAATGTATGAATTTCACCTCAAAATTAAATCTGAATCTATTGTGTCTTATTTCATTACAGTGTTTTGATTACACTTCTGAAAAGAACAAAGAAAAGGATAACTACCTGATCGAGCAATGCCACTGTCTCTGTCTTCATTTTGACCTCTACTGGGCATGTCAACAGGAGTGCTGTGTGCTGAATTGTTAAAAATATCAAGGTTAAAGGTACTTCCTACTAGCAGTTGGATTCAAGAGAACTATTTTCAAAGCTCCAGAACTTTAAAATAAAATAAATAGGACTGGTCTACCAAGTAGCAAATAATATATTGAAACTAATTTACAATACTGTTTAGGAAGTATTTTTTGAAACATCACATTTATTATGTTCACAGGTTTGAAGTGAGAAGTCCTTCCTGCTTGGTTGTTTGCTTCCAGATGTTTCATTACCCAACCCTGCTAGAGAGTTTGGGAGTAGCTCCTTGTTTATGTTTATCTACTCTGGCAGAGCAAGTTATTGTATATAGAGAATTAGTCTCTAAGTCTATAAGTCTTGATACACAGAAAGCATCAAAGGCTCCAGAAAATTACTGATTTCAATGCCTATGCTGCCACAAAATTATGTGAAGTAATAAGGGGGCATTCACTACCAGTGAATTTCAAAATTGCTTTGACACTATAATCCATGAAAACTGCAAATACCAGGTCCCTCTAGATATATTTTCATGGAATGATCCTTAAGCTTGGGAACCTGGCTTCTAGTCGGAATGGCACTATATTGTCTTTAGGATTTTCTCACAACAGACAATCAACAAGTGAGTGCAACTGTACTTATGTTATCCACATAGGCTGCACTTTGATATTTGTGGTTAGCTACTGGAGGAGTAGTCTTTGGTCTGATCCAGCACAATTAAAGCATGTATCCCAACAAAATGTCATCAACCACATTTTAGAAAAACAAATGCACATCACTTTCAGGATTTATAAACTTTCTAAAAGTTCGTAGTTAGACTCAATTACTCTGTTCAATTTTTATCTGTTTGGAATACTGTTTGGAAGGAATATGTCAGTTTGCTCTGTTCTAAAAATGCTTTAATGTGGTGTTTTTAATAAATAATTGCTCTGGAAACTCACACTTTTACAAGAGTTGCAAGGTTGAAAAATATAATTAAAATTCAAAACAAAATCTTAGGGCATTATAGTACTTCACATAATTAAGATATTTATTGAAGCAAAACTGTTGATTGGCCCAGTTTACTCCCTAGGAAAGAACAACCTTTGATTCCATAGGTGTTAGAGAAAGGGTACTTTTACTAGAGATGCTGAGTGCAGCATAGCAAGGCAAGCTCTCAAGAAAAACCACCTGAAAATCATATATTGAAAGCAATCCCCCAATGTCCAAAACCCTCCCCTCCATGAGGGTAGTCCAATCAGGTTCTGTTCTGATGTTTTGGGAACCCGTTGCCTCAGACACTGCTGTAAATTCTTTCCCTAGGATCGGTGTCCTTGACGGCAGGAAGAAGGTTCGGCTTTGGCACCCCTGCTTCCTGTTAGTATCTATACTCCCCAAATTTCCCACATTTTTCACACCTCCAGCACTTTTCCCCTCCCAAATGCCCTCCTCACCCCCACCCCCATTATGGCAGTTGCTAGCAAGCTTCAAAGAAAGTGAAGCTGACACAAAATCTTTCATGTATAGGTTCACATATAACCTTTTATTTATAAACTACAAAAATGTACATGTTGAGGGAAAATTATTTAAATTAAATCCAATATTTTAGATAGTATAGAATGTTAGCATACATGCACTCAACAATTACCAATTTTCAAACGGCTTCTTGTTCAGTAATCAATGCTAGCAGAACAGCAAGTTGCAACACATGAAAGTAATATTCAAATAAATATAAATCAATATTAGAGAGATTGCTAGATTTAGAGAGCATGGTATAAGATTTGTGACCCTTCTAAGATTAAATTACATACTTCTTTTATACTTTGTCCACTTCCAAAATGTTATTCCTTTATTAAATGCATTTAAGCTCATTGGGTGATATTTTTTTTAGTTGAAGCAAGGCAGTGGGGATCACAGAGAAAGTGTGGCAAATAAATATGCTAGCATTTATTGTATGGGCAAGGGTAACTTCAAAAAAAAAATAACCTGGAAAAAACAACTCCTCTCAAAACTGGAAAAACACAATTATTAGCATCATATAAGTGCTATTTCACTGAAAGATACTATTGATAAAGGAATTCAATTGATGTAGCCCAATATTTTAAGAAGTCTATCATTAGAGGCATCTTTTGCAATTTTATTCAATAATAAAAACGAGGACCAATTGTGTCATTCTACTTATAGAGAGTAAGTTACTGATCCCATGGCAACAGATATTACTGCATCTCAAAAGTATAGATAGGTGCATCATGATGTACTCAACATTGCACACAAACCTGCAGAGAAAGAAGCACTCTGGATGAGCCAGAAAGGCCCTCCTTCAGGTATACTATGCAGCAGCATATTGCTACCTGGCAGTAACACACCTAAAGAGAGCAATATGGGAAATATACAGATCAAGGACCAGAGAAGCCTGAAATGTAAGGAACCAACCAAAGGATATGAGCTTTGCAGTACCGCTGCACTTCTGTTAATTTTAATTTGATATATTTACCTAAAATACTTCCATTCTGATACTGGCCCAAGCCATTTGGATGCAAATTCAGCCTTGACTGATCTTGATTGATGTATTCAAAACTACCTTGCAAGCTTGAAAAAGAAAAGGCCATTCAAGGAAGAAATTTCAGCAAAACTTACATTGCGAAAGATAATTTTTCACTAATCTTAAATTAGAAAAAAATGATGATTTTGCAAGATTTCTAATTTATAGATTATCACCTTCAGGCAAACTACAAGTTCTCCTTATATGAAAAGTGGAAAGAAAAATTAAGCAATTGCATCAATTATATGTAGAGGCTCTCGACTATCCAAATTTAGAATTCTCACCTGGAGTTCTGCATGGAGTGGCATTGTTGTTTGATGGAAATTAAAAAAAACTACCTAATTAAAGAATTCAGTGATTGATTTTGGCTATATCACAGCCATAAAATATTACATCATTTTCCTCTACCTGTTTCTTTTGGATTCAGCTGACCTAATTTTATTCCTTTTTGTTTCTCTTATCTGAGGGGACTATAATGGAACATAAATTCTTACACTGTTCATGTTGTATTACAATAGCTTATTTCTGAAAGAATATTAGAAAATGTTGTGATAAGCAATATTCCCTAAGATATCGAGCTAACTATGAGGCAAGAAGCTAAAGTGCATAAGAAGAATCTCACTAGCTTTGTTGACATACAATCCCCAACTTTAACATTTAAAGCAACAAAACACCAAACTATTCCCATCATTAATTGTTGCAGTTACAGCAAAAAACCTTCCAGTGGACTATGCTAGTATGCATCTCAAATCCTATGCCTGGAACCAATTATTCCTAGACAACACAACGTTTCTGTCAGGCAAAAGGACAGGTTTCCTCTTGGTGTACTTCCCAGGAGGCAGATAGAAAACGTGTCTCCTTCTTCCTAAAAGCCATCTTTCTCCTGAAGTTAAATTTCTTACAGATATGAGTCAAGAGAAGACTGTTTCTTCTTTCAGACTCCTTCATGCCTCTCCGTACACAGAGAAAGAGCCTGCTTCTTTCTCTCTGTAAAATCACCATTTGTCTGACCTGAGAATTCAAAGGAAAGCCTCAGCAGGATGGTCATATCTGGCCAACATACTGGAGGTTTTAAAAGAGAAGAGTAAGTGCAAGAAGCAAAAAGAAGGAACAAGATTTTGCTTTTCTGCTCGTATCATAATTATAAGTCTGAGTTACAACCTGATTTTATACTGGACAGTTCAAAGGTGTACGAAAACCATCAATTAAAATTAGGAGGAGTTCGCACTGTGTGAGAGAATGAAAATATGTCCACCCAGCCTCTCCCTCTCTTCGTATCCTGGTCATCCATTGACTTCTACTACTTTGCAGGGTGAGACTGTGATGAGGAGGAGATTTAGAATTCTGGTTACAGGATTCTAGGCTGCAGGGAGATTTGCAGTGCACATTAACGCCATGGAGAAAAATTCTACAGCACCCTTAGTACCCTTGCGGCCTTCCGCAAAGCAACTAAGACCTAGCTGTTCCGGCAGGCTGTTGAATTATCCAGCCCCATCCGATGTTATGACTGTTGCTGAATTTTTTAATTGTTGTTTTTATTTTTGTACCCCCTTCTTATTGTTAGCCGCCCTGATTCTTCCGGGAGTAGGGCGGCATACAAGCTAAATAAATCTAATCTAATCTAATCATTTACTGTTATCTACTCTCCAATAATTTGATGGATGATACTCTGTATTTTTAAAGGATAAAAATATTAAATAAATTTTCATGTGTTGAGTACAGGTAGTCCTTGACTTACAGCAGTTCATGTATTGACCGTTCAAAGTTACGACGGCACTGAAGAAAGTGATTTATGACCATTTTTCATGCTTACAACCATCATGGTCATGTGATCAAAATTCAGATTCTTGGCAATTGATTCATATTTATGACCTTGCAGCGTCCTGGGGTTATGCAATCCCCTTCTACGACCTTTTTACAAGCACAAACAATGGGGAAGCCAGATTCACTTAACAACCATGATACTAACTTAACTGCAGTGATTCACTTAACTGTGGCAAGGAAGGTAATAAAATGGGGCAAAATTCACTTAACAAATATTTTGCCTAGCAACAGAAATTTTGGGCTCAATTGTGGTTGTAAGTCAAGGACTACCTGTACACAGGGGTGGGTTTCAAAATGTTCATAAGGTTTCAATAAAATAAATTGAACTTCTAAGGCAGTGGTTCCCAAACTTGGCAACTTTAAGACTTGTGGACTTCAACTCCCAGAATTCTCCAGCCAGCAGAGCTAGCTGGAGAATTCTGGGAGTTGAAGTCCACAAGTCTTAAAGTTG
Organism: Thamnophis sirtalis; assembly: GCF_051295495.1. Lineage (NCBI taxonomy): Eukaryota > Metazoa > Chordata > Lepidosauria > Squamata > Natricidae > Thamnophis > Thamnophis sirtalis. The sequence continues at coordinate 56,689,619 of NW_028261390.1, read as the reverse complement.
CCAAGTTTGGAAACCACTGTTCTAAGGGATTTTTCTTATAGTTAAAAATAAAATGAAATAAAACAGAAAATAAAGATTCCCTTACCTATTTGTACTTCCAAAGAAGCTGCCTACTCTAGCAGAAAACACTTTACTCATCATAAGTTGTGGAGGAGAACTGAAAAGATAAAACAATGCCATGAGTCAATAAATCCAAATGCAATTCCAATTCTGATATAATAACATGGAACTGAGGACACCAACTCACCGTATGTAGTGAATTTTCAGTGTGGAGCCTTTGTAACTCATTGCTACTGAACCAAACATCATCTCACCCAGCATGTTGACATCAGAAGCAGGCCTGGCATACTATAGATAAAGAAGACAAGGAGCATACATGTGTCTAATTACTGTCATAAAATGTCATATTCTAATTCTACACTAACTCAGCTTTATTCTACAAGCATGTATTATTGCACCCCAGAAGAAGCAAATGTAATGCAGAAGGATTTTCTGAAGACTGAATTCTGCTGGATAATCACCACCATTGGCAGATAAAGTAAAAAACATATGACATCTCCATTACTACGAGCGTCACCAATTTAATACTTATTTTCTTTCTGAGAGAAGATATATAGTTGCCGCCTATCCTAGGAAATTAAGACATATATTTATGCAAAAATACATTTAATCTTTTATACTGTAATCCCAAATATAACAATTCAAATATTTTTCTCCCCTGTCCCCTACAAATTATAAAGCTCTTTTTTTTTGCTATTATCATCTTGTGGCAATAGGTAGAAATTCAATGTAAAGATTAATTTCCAGATGATGCAAATTGGATTTGTATAGATTTCAGCAGTCACATTCAGGTTACCTGATATTTAGGAATATCTTCCTTGCCAGGTTCTCTGCTGTTCACAGAAGGGCTATGAGGGTAAGCTGTGCTAATACCACTGTTTCTTTGGCAGCCCCCACCACCTGTTTTTCCAGAAGCATCCTAAAAGGATTGTATAAATATTAAAGATAAATCAGGCCCCAAATTTTTTTTTTTGGGGGGGGGGAAGGACAATTAGAACATTTGAAATTTGAAAGAAAGTTCTGCTTACTTGTAATGGTGTGAGAGAATGACCTTGGGGAATGAGGAAACAATCAGACAAGAGGGGAGTCCTGGTGGCTTAATAGTTAGAGGAAAAAACCTAGAAAAGATCTGTTCTAATTGATCAGGTGGTTAAAAGTGGTAGCGGGACATTTCACTTGCAAGATTCTGTTAATGTAGCCGTACAATTAGATTACGTAGTTGTGTTTTCTGTCTTATTTACCTTACTTACTGAAGACTAGCTGACCGACGTGCATGTGTGAATCAGAACCCAGAAGAGCAACGGGCAACAGCTGGCATGCCTGAAGAGATGGCTCTGTGTGGCACTTCTGGCACGCATGCCATAGGTTCGCCATCACGGGTATAGGGCAGTGGTGGGATTCAAATAATTTAACAACCAGTCCTCTGTCCTAATGACCAGCTGGGTAGGCGTGGCTTGGGGGTCTTGTGACTGGGTGGGTGTGGCCAATTCAATGTCACTCAGGTCAATGGGCGCTTCACCTTAGCTGTTACAATGTAATAAAGGTTAACTGGAGAGGCAGTTTCTGTAAGCAGGGCAATAAAGATCAGGCTAGAAACAACACCAGAATGTTTCCTTCCTGCCTTCCTTACAGGATTAGCCCTGTAAAGTGGGGAAAAAACAAAAGGAGATTTCTTCCAACAACCGGTTCTCCGAACTGCTTAGAAAGTTACCAACCGGTTCTCCCGAATAGGTGCGAACTGGCTGAATCCCACCACTGGTATAGGGTCTCCTGCTTCAGCAGTGAGCTGGACTAGAAGACCTCCAAGGTTCCTTCCAGCTCTGATCTGATTGATTGACTGATATAAATGTCCCTCTGACTCTGCTTTGGAGAGTATTTGGAGTGGGGAGGGGGGATTAATCAACTACCTGCCTGTTTTAGTAGAAAAATGGGCAAGAATCCTCTTTCACTCTCATTCCAAGGATATGCCATGAAGCACAATGTCCTTATCACCTTTTAATACACAACAACATTTTTCCCATTATTGTATAATATACTACTTTTTTGTAAGAGCTGATTTTGTAATCTCCAAAATGGCTATCAATGGAAAGACTAAAAGGATTGCTTGTCATGTGCCTGAATCATGCCACTGACAAAGAAAATCAGAAGAATGAGCTTCAGTTAAAAACCTTTCTACTTCAGAATTATCTAGAATTTCAATAGAATGGTTATAGCAGTTTCTACCCATTAGCTAATCACATAAAGCAATAAACTAATTGTTGACAGATATAGGAAGATAAATGCTGAGGAATAGTCTTTAAAACTATTGGTACCTTGACATTTCAGTACTAGTACTACCAGTGCTCAGAAATCAGTTATTCTCAATGGTAGAAATTAGTTGTCATTTAGATAAAATGCTTTTTATATATTAAATTATATAAATTAAAATGTCAAGGAATTTTTTTAGATCTATTTGTATATGGTAAAGCTATTTGGAGAATAGCAAATATATTTTGTTTAGAAGATTATGGCAGTTTTTACAGCATGCATATTTTTTCCCATTTTGGAACTGAATCTAAAAGGGACCCATTGCCAATTATCTCTATGATTGAAACTCGGGTTTAGATTTAAATTTAATTTTTTTACATGCAGGTTTTAAATACCAATGATTCTGATAATGATTTCTTGCTTAATGAAGACTTATTTGTCAGCCATCAGCACAAAGGCATCTTGAAGTATTTTCTACAAGTTTTTCTCTTCACATAATAGTGAGTATCATTTACAAAAAAAAAATAGGACACAGAAATATATTTACAGATGGAAAAGAATTCAGTAAAAGCAAGGGATTCCTAAAAGTTGCATAGAAAAATAGGAATGTTGATGGAAATAAAAATTGTTTTGCAGGAGGGTAAAAAGGGTTAAGGAGGAGTTTCTACCAGAGTGAACTGAAAAGTGATGAAACTGAAGTAAAAGACGATAGAAGATATTTTAAAGATCTGTATGGGAATAATATGATGTTGAAGAACAGAACTGAAACCCAGACCATAAGTGTTATTGTTCAAGAAAAAAAATTAGAAAGAAAACCCTAAAACAGTGTTTCTCAACCTTGGCGACTTTAAGTCCTGTGGACTTCAACTCCCAGAATCTTCCAGCCAGCTGTGCTGGCTGGGGGACTCTGGGAGTTGAAGTCCACAGGACTTAAAGTCACCAAGGCCTAAAACAATTATGAGAGTTGAAAAATGTAAAGTTTGAAACTACATGTGGTATAACTGGAGAATAAATACGCTGTTTGCTTTTGGAGTGGCTGTGAAACTTCTTTAGTATAGTCATTCCCCCACTCCCCTGAAAATTGGAAGAATACTGTTATTGTTCCCTAATGTGAAGGTAATAATAAGAAGACTGGATGCAAAAAAATGGCAGGGGCATTTAATTTGTTACGTGTCCCAGGGAAATTGGTACAATTCTAATTTAAAGTGTCCAATTTGAGGAGAATAAATAATATTTGGGAATTCTGGCTTAATGCTAAGCAGAAGTTTTTGAAATTTTTGATGGTCATTGAGATAAATACGAATTTGCAAAAAAAAAAAAAAAGCATCCAAAAACCCTACATACGTGGATTTAGCGAAAGTGTCTAATACTATAAAAAGGCTTGAATCATGATTTTTTTTGCTTGAATATGAAGTTTGTTGTTTGCTGAACGTGATAAAACAATATACGATGGAAGTAAAACATGAGACTAAATGTTCAGTAAACAATTCATCATTGAAACAGAGAAAAAGACAGAAACGTGATGTCTCCTTTGGTGTTAGATGTGTTAATAGGGTTGTGAATATATTTGCCTTTTGCTTTCTAAGTGATGCCAAGTTTATGACCAAGAACCTGAATGATTTATATTGAATATTAGACAGATTATATTTTATTACACTTGAATGATATTAATACATTTATACTCTTAATAAAGCAAAGCTTCAAGCAATAGCACTTAGACTTATATAGCACTTCACAGTGTTTTACAGCCCCCAGAGTCAGCATATTGCCCCCAACAATCTGGGTCCTCAATTTATCCACCTTAGAAGGATGTAAGGCTGAGTCAACCTTGAGCTGGTGAGACTCGAACAGCGGAAGTGCTGGCAGTCAGCAGAATTAGCCTGCAATAGTGCATTTTAACCACTGTGCCACCGTGGCTCATACCGTGTTTCCCCGAAAATACGACAGGGTCTTATTTTCTTTTGCCCCATGAAATATTGCCATGGGCTTATTATCAGGGAGGGCTTATTGTTTTGGGGTTGCTGGGCGGCTGCTCCCTTGCGAGCGGACTCCCAAAGAGCCGGGCATAGCCTCAGGAGTGAAGCACGCTCATGAGCAGCTGCCCGGCAAATCCCCTCTCCAGCCGGGCAGAACGCCATTCACTGACCTAGGGGGTATCACTAAGGTGCCAAGTCACGTAACGCTCTGCCCACTCCCCAGCTCCCGCGGATTGGCACATTAGGGATACCCGCTAGGTCAGTAAATGGAGCTCTGCCCGGCCAGAGAGGGGGGTTGCGTGAGCGCCAGTTCCACCCCCAGCCTCACCAAGCCCTTGTGCAGCTCTCCCAGGGCACCGCCGCCACCCGCTGCGTCACGTTCCGAGCATAACTTCCAAACTCCAAAACTCCACTGCCGAGTCTTCCAGCATTGGCTGCTCTAGGAGTGCTCTCTAAGGTGGGCCGGCTGCCGGACAGAGAGTCTTCCAGCAGCCGGCCCACCATAGAGAGCACTCCTAGAGTGGCCGATGCTGGAAGACTTGGCAGTGGAGATTTGGAGTTTGGAAGTTATGCTCAGAGCGTGGTGGTGGGCGGCTGGGAGAGCTGCGCAAAGGCTTGGTGAGGCTGAGGGCAGAACAAGTGCTTACGCAACCCCCCCTCCAGCCGGGCAGAGCTCCATACACTGACCTAGGGCGTATCCTGAATGTGCCGTGGGAGCTGGGGAGCGGGCAGAGTGCCACGTGGCTCGGCGCCTTAGTGATACCACTTAGGTCAGTGAATGCGCTCTGCCCGGCTGGAGAGGGGATTTGCTGGGCGGCTGCTCGTGAGCATGGTCGGCTCATGGCTGCTTCACCCCTGAGGCTGTGCTTGACTCTTTGGGAGTCCACTCGCAAGGGAGCAGCCACCTGACAACTCCCCCCCTCCGGCCAGGCAAAACGCCGCTCCCCAACCTAGCAGTATCCCAAAGGCGGCAAGCAACGTGAGCGTCTTTCCACCCTCCTCCTGGCTCCCATGGCTTGGCGCCTTTGGGATACCACTAGGTCGGTGAGCGGTGCTTTGCCTGGCCGGGAGATTGTCCAGGGGGTTTATTTTCAGGGGTGGGCTTATATTTTTGCCCACGCGAAAAATGTGGCAAGGCATTAGTTTTGGGACAGGTTGTATTTTTGGGGGGGAAATGGTACAAGTTTTCTAACAAGAACTATATACCATATATACTACATTGAAGATAATGTGATTTAATTTTAAATTTGCTTTCAGCTTTTTAAAACATACAGATAATACCTTAATCTTGTCACATTTTTTCTAATTCTACATTATTTGTTCTAATTTCATATTTAAGTTTTACTAAGGATGGATTTAATTTCCCTGATAAATGTTAATAGATTAGATAAAGTAAAAGATTACTTAAAATTTCAAACTATTTCTTATCACATGAAAAAAAATAACAAAAACTTACCTGAAACTGTTTCTCATCAGTCTTTCGGACAGCTGTAGAATCAAACAAGACTTGCCTGCCCCGTCTTTCACAGTCTTGATACACTATCAAGCGGATTTCATTTAGATCAAACCCAGAACAGGACCAGCTATGAGTTTTAAGTACAAGAAAGAATGAAGAGAATTATGCAAGAATTTTTTTCCTCTAGCAAATCCAACAGTCTGTAGTGGAAACAGTTAATCTAAGGAATGGGAATTCAGAGCTTTAGTTAACAGTAGAGAAGAAGATGAAACACAACAATTCCATCAAATATTCTGGATATATATATATTTATATATATACTTTATCAGCTGAGCCAGGGAAATAGGTATGTATTTAGTATGTACTAAATAAAGATAAAGGAGGAGAACCTTGTGGCTTAGTGGTTAACACATCTGCCTAAAATGTAATACAGCACAGGTTCTAATCCCAGTAAGGGTATGGCTAGCTGATGAGAGCTAAATAGCTTTAAATAGATCTATACTAGTCTCCCTTTATTTATTTATCAGCAAAAATACAACACAAATGTAACAAAGGCAACAGTAAAAATATTGGGTTTCTGTCTGGATGGTCTCTTGTGACAAGCCGATAGACAGAGAATGGAAGCAGTAGACTTCCTCCCATATTTGGGCATACCAGGGGTTGTGATACTAAATACATACCTATTCCCCTGGCTCAGCTGATAAAGGAGGAGAACCTTGTGGCTTAGTGGTTAACACATCTGCCTAAGATGTAATACAGCACAGGTCCTAATCCCAGTACAGCACAAATACAACACACACACGCGTGCGCACACACGCACACACACACATATATACATACATACATACATACATACATACATACATACATACATATCCAGAATATTTTATGGAATTGTTGTGTTTCATCACCATATATATTGTATATTGTATATTGTATATCCAATATCCATAGGAATCTGGCAACAGCCATTAAAATATTGAAGGACATGTTCTTGCACAGGAATAGGCTTCTCAATCACAAAGCCCCAAAGAATGTATACAAGTCCACCTATTCTTGACTCCATTTTGTCAACCACCCCACCAGTTTCTGGCTACAAAATAAACCAACACTTCCTTTTCTGCAGCCTGCTCCCACTTTATTTCCAGTGTCTTTCTGCTGGATTGGACTGCATTTTTGTTCCAACACTATTTCATCCCGTTATTTTTGTCTACTATCATCCTGTTTAACTAAACTGATGGTAAATATCAACAGTGGATACAACATTTATTGTAAAATAGATGAAGTATGGCTTCAGGAACAGGTATTACAACAAATCATTAACCTTAACACCTTAGCAGTGCTACTCTTAGATCAAAATAGGTTGTCAAGAAATTGGGGGGGGGGGGAAATGAGATTTACATTTTAATGCAGATTTAGGAAACCTACAACCTCTAAACCCGGAAAGCTTAAAAAACACCCTTCACTGCTATTTTTGCTTTTGAATTTTCCTAAGCAAACAGTGAATATGGATGGATTTCTCTACAAGTAAACACAAACTGATGCAGAAATGGAATGGAATAAATTAGAATAAAATGCAATTGAACGCAATATATTATACAACAGAATTTGCACAATAATTTGATAACACTTTAAAAAAACCTTTTAGTACTGAAAAAAATAATCAGATGATTGCCTAGAAAAGAACACGTGTGATAATAGAAAGGCAAAAAAGTGACACTGCCTCACAGCCCATTCAAAGCGAGATTTACATTAAGCCTTCATACCTTTTGGATAATTCTCCAGTGAGTCTCTTTGAATATTTGGAACTATTTTCTGCCACAACTGATTTCTTTGCCTCATCCACTCTCGGTTTTGAAAAGTTATTCACTAGTGAAGTAGGGGAACAATAATGACTTGAGTTCTGTGCATGGTTGTCTGTGCTGTTAGATGATTTTGATTTACCTCCACGCATTTTCAGTTCACAGACATGTCATAGGCATGATTTCTTCAAAATAATCATTTTATAGTTAAATATCCACAGAGATTACTGTGTCATAAGCTACTGATGAGAGGAATGTCATACAAAAATTGGCTAGCAGTGACTTGGTCTTTTTTAAGAATAAAAATCACAACTGAATATCGTCTCCAATCAGTATTACTTCTTTAGATAAAATTTAACCCTTTACTGTTAAAAGTTATAGCCAATAACTTCTTTAAAACATAGAATAACTTGCTTGTTCTTATAAATGCTGCCAGTTTTATTGCTAGCAAAGAAGAACTTTGATAGTCATGCTTCCTGATATGTCTCTGTAACTAGCAATTATTTGATCACAAGACCTAACCAGATGGCCTTCAACAGAGAAGTAGCTGCTTTCTCACCAACTCTTCAATTGCAAACTTGTTTTGAAACAGGAGGCAACACCCTCTTAATGGTCTCATGTGAGCAAGTGTCATCTGACAGCTCTTAGCAACCTTGTGTCTCAGCACCAATTTCTTCAAGGTAAACAGGAACCTGCCACCAATGCTACAGGCTATCTGTAACAAATGATTAATACAAAAAAAAGAGACCTTCTCCCGCATTCAAACTTTTAGCTCTAATGTGATTAACATTAGCAACTTGTTTACTACCAGTAACAAAGAACAATCTGAATACAATAAGAACTCCAAAATTGCTCTTAGATTCATTTTATTAGTTCTGAAGAGGTGTAAGGACAGAAAGACTAACCATTTACACTGAAATGAGCCTAAAAACAAACTTTCAAGCAAACATGAGTTAAGAAATTTAGAATAATAATTGGCCTTTTTGGGTCACACGTACACACATGGATATAGTCAGAGGTGGGTTCCTACCGGTTCGCACTGGTTTGTTCGAGTAGGTAGTAACTCGGCCTGCCATGCCCCCGAATCGGTTCTATCAGTTCTATTTTGGTTTTTTTGCTTCTGCGCATGTGCAGAAGCAAGCCGCTGTCGTTACAGTTGCAGTGGGGACAGGGGCAGCATGCTGGAGAAGGCAGTGGCAGGAGGAGACAGCGGCATCCCAAGTCCTGGAATGAGAAACCGAGAGAGATGCCTCCCTTGCGTTCCGTTATTTCCATGCTGGAAATGTCCAGGTTTATTTTGGATCTTTTGGCCCACCAAGAGCTGCTCGGCTTCATCAAATTCCAGCAATGGGTAAATTGAGAGGTGGTGATGGGAGACGCCCAGCCAAGCAGGGCCAAGAAAAGCCATAGGTTCCCTAAAAGGAATTGAAGCATTCAACTTTGCAGCCTTGAGGGCCACACCTGTGTTTAAATTGGGCGGGCGAGTGCGGGGGGGACAGAACAACGGGAAGGAAGGGGTGGGAGATAGGAAAAAATACAGGTGGTGGTTCTGGACTGTGCAAACAGGGCGGGAGGAAATTTCACCTGATCCTGGCTCAGGACAAGGGGGGAGGAACCAGCTGCAAGCCCCCAAAACACCCCCAGGAGTGGTGGGGGATCATGTGACCGAGTGTGCAAGTGACGTCAAGTTGGCCACACCCACTCAGTCACATGCCCCCAACCTAGCCACACCCACAGAACAGGTAATAAAAATGCTTGAAACCCACCCCTAGACAGAATGCAAATTAAAACACAATAGTATTTGCAATGGGCGGGGGTCCACTGGCTGGGAGTGAATACAAATGACAAGCAGTATTGCACCAACATGAGGCAAGCTCTGTCCCCTTTGTACATGTGGCATACATGTCCTATGTATGTATAAAAGAGGAGAGCCCGCATTGCAACAGGTCAATACTGCTTTTACAGTTTGATAAAAGTGTCTGATCCTCCAAGTATCTATGTCAGCAATACATCAAAAATGTGAACAGATTTGTTCAATAATTGCCTCTGCACACATTTAACTATGACACTGTTAATTGGTGAATAAGACAGTCATAAAGTTTGCAAATCATGCTTTTGAAAAATAATTAAGCATTTAGTTATGCTTTATGATTTTCAGCACAATGTGAATCACAGTATATACCAATTTGTTATACTAGAATTAGCATAGACTAGGAGGCGTAGTCCTCATTCAGCAACTCATTCAATCTCATTTAGTGACCATTTGCAGTTGTGATGATGACGAAAAGTAACTTTGCAATTAGTCCTCACATAAACACAAGTTGTCTGGAAGTCTGGAAGGTAAGAGAAAGCTGAAGTAAGGTCATAAGCAGAGACATGGTTTCACTTAGCAACTGCTTTGCTTAACAACCAAGTTGATGGTCCCAATTATTGTTGCTAAATGAGAACTTATCTATATTTAGATGACATAGCAATAGCAATAGCAGTTAGACTTATATACCGCTTCATAGGGCTTTCAGCCCTCTCTAAGCAGTTTACAGAGTCAGCATATTGCCCCCAACAATCCAGGTCTTCATTTTACCCACCTCGGAAGGATGGAAGGCTGAGTCAACCTTGAGCCGGTGAGATTTGAACAGCCGAACTGCTGAACTACAGTCAGCTGAAATAGCCTGCAGTGCTGTACTCTAACCAATGCGCCACCTCGGCTCGACATGCATAACCATCCTACAAGACAGCAACTTTAAAACAAAAAATACTCCAAATACTTGTAGGAAGTACCAACAATTGTTCAGGGAAGCTATTGAAGAATGTACTAGTCCCAAATTATACTATGATTAAGGCTATATATGAGATATTCAAACGAGCCCAACCAGTTTCTTCAAATACTGGTAAAAATTAATTGCTGGCTTTGTGTTCTGTTCTAAGAATAAAAATTGAGAATCTAGGGAGGATTTGCCAAATGAAAGCTAAGCCTAAAGCTAAAAAACAAAGCGTACTAGTTCAGCACACCACAGCACTGAGGGGAATAGATTAATAGTACAAGATCACAACAATCAGGTCTAGACAATCGAGGAACAGTTTGGTCAAAAGAAAACTTCAGTTGTTAGCAACCCTGTAATGGGAAAGGCCTTATGCTGACACAGAGGAGTTTGCCTAAAATCTCTACTGTTGCTAACTCAATTAGAAAATGGGGAAATTGTTTATCTTGCAAACCCTGTGTTTCAGGTACAGGTTATTTGTTCCCCTCTTTTCTGGCCCCGATACATTCTAGTCTACCATGAATCCAGCTTTCTTGTCAACTTTGCTCAGATTCTTTATCAGTTGTCTCTGAGATGAACATGGTAATTTTAATTTCTCACAAATGTTGAATAATCCATATAAAATATGTATACATTGAATAAAAATACAGTTGAGATTAATCAACTTCAACTTTAAAATCAATGTTTTAAAACCGCACCATCAGAAGTCAACTGATCTCAAATACTAATATTACATGAGGTCCAGTTTACCTCCAAAAATAGATTGATTGACTTTAAAAAACAAACAAACAGATGTTTATCTATAATATGAACATTTCATGAATAATGAGATAGGTGATTGGTAGATAAGGAAAGAGAGATGTTATAAAATAGATCCCGTTGTCTTCCATGATTTTGATGGGGGTCAAGTAGTAACTTTCAAAGTGAGCCCAGAAAGAAGTTAATTCTGAAATGTCTTCTCCTAATCAGTAATCTAAATTAAAAATAAATACTTAATTATTAGCTGTTTTTTGCTCGTTTCCCCCCTCCCCCCAAGTATCCAGGAGCACTTTACAAGCCTCCTAAAAGCTATGCATGACCTTTTTTTTTGACGAAAAATGGACCCGTTTTTGTGAAAAACGAGCCATTTTTGGAGGTCTGCAGAGTGCAAAAACTTTTTTTTATTTGCCTCTTCAAAATCTTGGTGCGTCTTATACTCCGGTGCATCTTATACTCAAAAAATACGTTATATTCCAAATACTTAAGCAAGTTCAAATTATTAGCAACTCTAGGAAGATTAAGTCTGATTCATTCCAATTTTTATTTACTCATTTATTGAACAGATTTATATAGTTTCCCAATTCATACAGTGACTCCCAACTCAAACACAGTGACAATTTATATAGCATTGTAACCTGAGATAATGTGAAACTTTACCATTATCTCAAACAAGAATATTTGTAAACATGAATTTCTGGTTTATCTATAAAATATGTGGATGATACATTTTATAGATATCTTCCTTATAACCCTTTAATATTTTCAGTATTCAAGAGCTTCCAAAGCTATGTTAAAAAGGAAAAAGAGTAAATTTTGACATGTTCAAAAAATATTGGTTCAACCAGCGAGAAAGTGCATTTATTTGTAATTAAACATGATTCAAGGATAAAATAAATTAATGGAAATATTAAATGCTGGGAAAACCAATCCGGTTCCTCATCAGAAACCTCCAAGCCCCTTCAATCAAAAAGATTCCAAATATTCTGAGTTAAAATACATTTATCAAATGAAAATCTTTTATCTAGATTTTGATGGCCTCATATAAATCTAGTCTAAATTAGAATCACTGTTCCATTAACATGTACCAATTGTTGGGTACATATTAGTACCTACATTAATCAATGAAATTTCCCTATAAATTGGATACATTGTAGATCAAGTTTAGAAAGAACTGTATTTGAAACTGGGAAGGTAACTGGAAGAATCTTCAGTGGATAAACGTAATAAAATAAGAGTTAATATATCTGAACTAATCAACAAGGCTAGGACATTTCCCAAATTTCATAATTCAGTTGGTCGTAATTTCTTGGAAAGAGGGAAGTATTGTGAGATTAATCATTTAGTCTTATGATTGCTGTAGTACATTCATTTGCTATTAAAAAAATCTAATTATCTGTGGATGAGCAACTGAGACTACACAATTTGGTATAAAAAAACAATAGCAATAATAGATTTATAATTATATCTTTATCATTATATTATATCAGTGCATGGTTTCCTAAATTTATCATGAATTAAGGAGGTAGTACTATATTGATTTATCACAACTATATATGTTTAGATATATTTATAGAAATCACCTTTTAGGGATAAAATATTATAAAAGTGCATCAGGTGAACTGTGTAACAATACTTACATAAACTGCATAGGACAGATGTGAAAAATACTTTAACATAATCTGTACAAATGTGGTTTGAATTAAAAAACATGATTTACTGAGAAATTAGATAGATTATTGTATTTTTACATGCAATACTGACATGGATACGATTGCCACAAATCGATCAATTGCTGCTTTCCCATACAAAATAGTCATGTACAGATTTAAGAATTAGCAAGAACTTTCAGAAATATGTATCTGTTAACATAGTTTTAAGTCTGCTGCACCAAAAATAATATATTGTTGTACTTAAGGACCAACCTATTTATTTCTACATAAGAAATATATAGTTATTCATTAATCTCAGTCTATGATATGTATCTGATAAAGTATGTATCTAAGGCACAAATGTTTTGGCAATACACTGGTCGGTTTTCAATCCTTAGAAACAGACCATGAATTCTACAATTAATGAAAGCAAATTTATATTTCACTATATATAAAAATTTTGGAACTGTTTTACTAATATTTTAAAGATTACAGAGTTTCAATAATAAATGTTTCAATTTTTTCTTGTAAACATATGAAGATCTGGAGACACATAAAAAGTGGTCTTCCTGGCAAAAACTGTATAGAGCAGTGATGACGAACCTTTTTTGGTTCCCATGCCAAAGTCAACTATTGTTATGTCAGGTGTGTTGCAGGCTAACTGCCTGTCAGTCTGAATTCTGAAATCCCATAAGATCTTGACTTTTTCATTTTCTAGAACCTTCTCAACCTGATGTTCCCAGTGGTTTTTGCTGTGCTCAAATGCAAACTTCTGGCACAATTTCCAGTGAATGATCTTAGCAACTCGGTCATGGCGTTGTAGGTAGTCAGTTTGTGAAATTCTGCTGCACCCACTGATCAAATGGTCAACTGTCTCATCTTTCTCATTACAGAGGCGACATTTGCTGTTGGTGGTAACCTGCTGAATTTTTGCCTTTCTGTAGTTTGTGGCTAAGGCTTGTTCTTGAGCTGCCAAAATAAAGCCTTCTGTTTCTTTTTTCAGTACTTCTGATCTTAACCAGTTCCAAGTTAGCTTTTGGTCAGCTTTGCCTTCAATACTTTTCAAGTATTGGCCATGCATAGCTTTGCTTTTCCAATTTTCAGCTCGCTTCTCAATTACTTCTTTCTTGTATTCAGCTTTCAACTTAGTTGTCTTCAGAAGGCCTCCTTTATTTACTTCCTTAATCATTGGTTCTTCACTTTTCTGGTTGTAGTCATTCAAGCTGTGTTTTTCTTCTTCCACAGTCTGCTTTACTTGTAGGAGTCCTCGACCACCTTCTGCTCTTGGTAGATATAATAATCAGTCAACATAACTTTTAGGGTGCAAGATGATTCATTGTCATAAGTTTCCTTGTTTTTCTGTCCAAATTGTCCAACTCCATCTGGGTCCAGTCAATTATTTCTGTAGAGTATCAGATAGCAATAGCAATAGCAATAGACTTATATACCGCTTCATAGGCCTTTCAGGTCTCTCTAAGCGGTTTACAGAGAGTCAGCATATTGCCCCCAACAATCTGGGTCCTCATTTTACCCACCTCGGAAGGATGGAAGGCTGAGTCAACCCTGAGCCGGTGAGATTTGAACCGCTGACCTGCTGATCTAGCAGTAGCCTGCAGTGCTGCTTTTAACCACTGCGCCACCTTGGCTCTTGATCATAGGTATAGCCCAGGAATTTATTGCTTTTATGTTTCTCCACTCAATTTGGACTTTAATATCTTGCAAATTTGTTGAATGTACTTGGTTGAAGTCAATTCCTTGATTTTATTATGCATTAAGTCAGAGGCCTCTAAAATCCCCAAGTACTCGTAACCTTCTTCTGGTTTTACTGCCTTTATCATTTCTTCATTCTCAAGTTCTATTCCATCATCTTCTATGACCTTGCCTGCTTTGATTGCCATTGTTGCTCATTTGTCAATTCCAAACATGCCAATCAATGTCTTGACTAAATTCTTTTGTGCTTTCAATTAATAAATTCAGTTCAGCTTTTGTTTTACCAAACAGCTTCAAATCATCCATGTATACTAAGTGTGAAATTAGTATCCACAGTTCACCTTCTTCAAAATGGTTGTCAGTGGTAGCATTGACAGTATAAAAAGGAGAGGTGAAAGGGAATCACTATAGAAAATGCCTTGTTTAATTTCAAGTTCACCCAGTTCTTCTCTATTAGCCATAAGCTTCCTTTTCTAGAGGTTCATTGAAGTTTCCATGATTTTTATGTTGCTGCTGATGCCAAAGATTTTCAGGCATTTCTTGATGCAGCTGTGGGGAACGGAATCAAACACTTTCTTATAGTCTATCCAAGTCATGAAAAGGTTGGTTCGTCTTTTCTTTGAATTCTTTAGGATTAGCTTGTCAATCAGCAATTGGCCCTTTGTTCCTCTTGAGTTTTTGCAGCATCCTTTCTGTTCTACAGGAAGCAAGTCATTTCTTTCCAAGTATCCATTCATCCTTTTTAGGTGTTTTTAATATCTGGTTCATTTGGGCTACCAATCTTTCGTGCACACTTGTAAGTGCCTTTAGCCAGAAGCCACTTAGCTCATCTGGTCCAGGTGCACTCCAATTCTTCACTTTTCTTGACTGGCTTTGCACCATTTCTTTTGTTATTTTATGCAATTTAACAGAATCCTCAACCTGCTTGATCCATTTTGCATTTCTGTTGTACTTCTTGTTTTTTCCCACAAATTCTTCCAGAATTTCAGAGCTTTCTCTTTATCAGGATTTTCATTTGTTGTTACTCCATCTTCACTTTCTAAGCTCTTGTAAAACTGGTGCTGATTTGCTCTGAACTGTGAGTTTTCCTTGAACTGAATTACTCAATTTTCATATCGTTTAATCTTTTCAGCAATGACAACCCTCTGCTTCAGCTCTTCAATTACTACTGCAATCTCCTTATTCTCCAAATTGTATCTTGCTTCCAGGCTGATTTTGACCTGCTTGTTCTTTAGCTGACCTTGCCTTAGGTTCTTCAAGTTGCTCAAGTCTCCACAAAATTTTTTGACCTTCAATTCCAGCCGAATTTTCCACTTAGGCTTCCCCTTCTTGCCTCTTTGGTTCTTTTGTATTTTCAAACCCAGTTCTTTGGTGGTTATGAAGGCTGCTTCATACATCAACTGGTTTGTTTCAGCTAATGTAGTGGTTCAAATGATTTGCACAGCCCCATTGACCTTTTTTGATACATTTCCCAATTCTTTCTGGTTCACTTGGTTCAGCTTCGGCAAACGTGCTCTTTCAGTAGCTTCCATTTGGTGATTATTATTAGTATTATTATTATTTAATCTTTGGTGAGATTCACAGTCTTTGGGGCTGGTTGGTAGCTCAACAGCTTGAGTCCTAACCAAGGACCTAGGAATTGTTAAGGTAATATTAGAGGATATAAGCTGTTCCAAGTAGGGTGTTTTTTTTGTAGAATCAGAATGTTCAAGTCCGATAAATTTAGAATTTCCAAATAGCGAGGTAGCCCTTTAGGTATTGCTCCAAGGGCTCCAATTACAATCAGGACAACACACAATTTATTTATTTATTTATTTATTTATTTATTTATTTATTTATTTATTTATTTATTTATTATTATTATTATTATTATTATTATTATTATTATTATTATTATGCAGCAGTTACATCAAAATAAACTTTGGACTTGAAAAATGTGCTATATTTGCAGCAAGGAAAAATGGAAAAATATAGAAGGAATAGAACTGGGAAATGGAAGCATAGTGAAAGCATTAGCAAAGGATGACGGTTACAAATACCTAGGCATATTGGAGGCAGATAATATCGTGAATGGAAAGCACAAAGTTGAAAAAGTTACCGAAAATGAGAAGGTGAAGGTCTTGTGAGACTTTCGAATACAGATGATTGTCATTTGGAACACAACATGCCAGATATCACAGTTACAGAGGGTCGAAACGTACAATTTATTGACATCGCAGTACCAGGAGAATGCCAGTCAAAGAAAAAGAACTGGAAAAACTCAAGAAATACCGCGACCTGGCCATCGAAACTACCCGATTATGGATGAAACATGTAACAGTGATACCCATTGTCATTGGGACACTTGGTACCATGTCCAAGAATTTTATAAAAGACATCAATGAACTGAAGCTTTCTGCAATAACACCAGCGGAACTGTAAAGAACTGCACTACTCGGAACATCATATATTTTAAGAAGATACTTGGTTGATACCTAGAATGCTACAGCAGCCCATATCAACCATTAACACCAGTCAATGGTATTTGTGATGCATTTTTGAATGTTCAGTTGACTGAGTTTCATGTTTAATGAATAAATAATGATGATGATGATGATGATGATGATGATGATGATGATGATGCCACATTCTGTGTTGGTCAGATTTCAAAAATCCTTCCTGGGACAGTACAAGTGAAAACATCCTGTATCTCTAACTGTACATTATACAAATTCAATTTCTGTTTTTCATTATAGGTTGATGTCACCACCTAATCTTTGTGCTACATCTGGAATACCACAAGTCAATCTTCCAGAACACACCTAGAATTAGCATTTTAAAACTTGCCAATTTTTTTGGCTTATAGTTAATGGTTTGTATATCCTTCTTCAGAGAGGGGCACTAGAAATTCATTCCATCACTATGTCAGATATCAGAATCACAATAATTTTTATTAGTTGTCATCAATAAAAATTGTGTACAATGGCCAGTTCAACTGAAACTTATTTCATCAGCCTTCAAGTGACATAGGTAAAATGTTTTAATTAAAAATAGTCCCAAGCACACCCTGATACAAATCTTAAAAGAAAGTATACTACAATTCAGACAATATCTCAAACTTTTCTTTTATTGCACTGAATGTTTAAACTAACAATCTAATAAGCGAAAGAATCCAAACAGTGATACATAATGCAAACAGATAATGATTGCTGGCTATATTAAATACTGTGAGTGAAAAGATACCGGTATTGTAATTAAAAGAGGAGCAGCTGTGGAAATGTAGCCATGAATTAGGACATGTATTTTCTTTCAATCTTTATGGGTTTGAATTTGAAGATTCAGTAAAAAGGGAAAATCAAGGAATAAAGATTAATTTTCCATATTCTTTTTGGGTTCAGAATTATCTTCCGGTCAACTCTCCTCCACATTGCTTGCACAACACTTTTTGATTCAAAAAGACAAAATGCCAAGCCTCATTTTACACACAGGTTTGCAACATTACAAACACTCTAGAATTGGTTACAGTGGAAATGAATGAATGCTTGGAAATCTCTGATGAGAAAATTACTTCAGCCTGCAATTGGATTCAAGTTGTTTTCTAAAATTCATGGTCAAGGCAAATAGTTTTGTTATCAGAGGATAGTTTTAGTTTTGTAGTCAGAAAATATTTTTGAAAATATACTGAGAATGAGTAATACTTTATTAGTAGAAAAAAGAAAAGTTCAATTTAGCTCACTGAGAAAATTGTTAAAGTAAGCAAATAATTATTATATTGCAATATTAGTTGGCTAATGTCCAATTATCCAATACTGCTCAGACGAGTTTGCGTAAGAATTCAAAGAATGTTATAACAATTACATTGTATGACTACTTTCATATTTCTGTCTGACCATAAAAATGCAGTGACCTCTTACGAAAGATGAGGTTCTAATTTCACTTCTCTTGCATAATGTTCTAGTGCAAAATGTATGCAATTCTTTAATACAATAGTCTTCCTATATGCAGAAAATGCAACTAAACTATAAGAATAAAAGATAAACTCTAGATTTCTGCACAAAATACTCTATTCCTACCAGTTTTAATTTTTTTTAAAGTAGCTACAATCCAGTGCAAAAGTGCATGCCATTAAAAGTGATTAAAAATACTTCCATCCTAGAATAAGAAAATCTCAGTTCTTGTTTTTTTTTAAAAGTAAAATCACTAGTTTACTCACGTCAGGAAGTATAACACAGTACTACATATATATCACATACACACACACACACGTGTGTGTCTGTGTCTGTGTGATTTCCATGTCTTTGTAAGCCACATTGTAACGCAATCATAAAGCTTTCCTAGGAGTCAACCTATTTTTACTGAATAGAATATGTTAAGGACTGATTTTGAAATAAACTCAGACAATCACTATATTAAAAAAATGGAGAAAATACTCTTCAGAGAGATAGGAAGACCTGTAAGACCACTGACATAATTACAGCAATATGAATTATAATATGGACATGGAAGGAGCAAGATGTACAGCAGGGAGGAGGGTTATTGTCCAATAGACACCTTAAATATTAAAATATTTAAAATTATATATTTTAATTACAGTTCCTGTATCTCTAGTGAGCATGGCAAATGAATAAGGGGTGACAGGAGTACTAATAAATATTTGGTAATAACTGTACAAACAGGATCAATGCCTATATATTGTACAATCCAGACATTAAACCAGCTGTAGTGACTATAGAATTATGACCAATGCTTCTCTTTGTAGCTATAAGAGCCAAGGTGGTTAGAGTGCAGTACTGCAGCCACTTCAGCTGACTGCTAAGCTGCAGTTCGGCAGTTCAAATCTCACCGGCTCAAGGTTTACTCAGCCTTCCATACTTCCGAGGTGGGTAAAATGAGGACCCAGATTGTGGGGGCGATATGCTGACTCTGTAAACCGCTTAGAGAGGGCTGAAAGACCTATGAAGCGGTATATAAGTCTAACTGCTATTGCTATTGCTATATATTAAAAAGTGGCTTTTGATTTCTTCCTTTAAAAAAAAGGTCTAATCTACTACTTTGGATGACTCTGATGGTTTTTGATACATATACCGTGTTTCCCCTAAAAAAAGTCCCAGCATGAAAATAAATCCTAGCCTGATATTCACACGTGTGCCTAATATAAGCCCTACCCCTAAAATAAGCCCTACTTAAAAGCCTGTGCAGCCAGCCAACTGCCCATTCCGTATGGTTACTTGTGCGGCCAACACAAGTTGAGGTGAGGCAAGTGAGGATGGAGCTACCCCACACGTCCCACAGTGGCTTACGTCAGGGGCCCCTCAGTCAGGGAATCCACATCCTGACAATTGCCTCATGTTGGCAGGACCGGCAGTCATGTCCAGCAAGAGGCTACCTGGCCGCTGGCCCCCTTCTTCTGTTTGCTCATGGCAGGAGGCTGAGAAGTGTGCTGGTGCCACAGCTGCAGGGCCCCTGAGGTAAGCTGGTATGGGGCATGTGGGGCAGCTCCTGCCTCACAGGTAGCAGCACTGGGGCACCGTGTGGCTTCCTGCCCCATTGCGGCCGTGATCAAGCAGAGTGGGCCTCCATACATGGAAAAGGTAATACATCCCCCAAAATAAGCCCTAATGCTTATTTTGCAGCCTCCAAAAATATAAGACCGGGACTTATTTTTGGGAAAACATGGGTATTAACACAATGCTTATCTTTTGAGGGACTGGCTAAAATTGACTAAATGCTACCAACCTGCTGGGGTCTATGATACATTGACCCTGTGAAATGCCTTAAAACTGCAACAATTAGTATTTTGCTTTCCTGTTCTGAAAAAAGTTATCCAATTGAATGATAGTTTTCAAAACACAAAACTTTAATGTAGACTTCTCCAATTTGGTACCTTCAAATGTAATGAGAGGGCTTATATGAATTGAAATGCAAGGGACTGGTGAAGATGGATCAAAGTTACAAAAACCCCTTTATAGCTGCATTCCTAAATACAATTAGGGTGCATTGTGTCGTGGAATTGTAGGACTTCCAGCTAAAATTTTTGTGTGAGTGTACTGCAAAAAGTTAGATGTCCATCAATTTATGTAAGTATCCACATACATGGGATTTCTATATTCCATGACCCCAAAAGGATAAGAATATTTCTTTTTGATTCAAAGTCTGCCATATAATACTCCCTCATGACTTTTCATTCCATATATTATTTCCTGAGATCTATTAACTCCAATATCCCTATACAGAAAGTAGATAACATGGGAATAATACCGTATTAAACTTGTTAAGGGGATTTAAAAAAATATCTGAAATAACTAATTTCCTGTAACACCCAATTTAAGGAGGAAAGACCAATTCAAAAGTATAACCAGCAGAACCAAATCCCAATACTACTTTGCTTAGTCTAAAGAATTCATTAATACAATGAATTCTTTAGAAACAAAACCAATTCTGTTGATGAAACCAAACTTATTTACTTTTAATTATACTGTTTACCCTAGTGTTTTTAATTTTCCTCATGATTGACATGTATTTGAATATATACACACACACACACACACACACACACACACACACACACACACACATATATATATATATATATATATATATATATATATTTATATACATAAATATATTATTTGTATATAAATGTATATTTATATACATTTTCTTATGTCCACACTCATGTCTTTCTCAAACTATTATTTATCATATTGTATTTACTTTGCCTATTTTCTAAAGGAAAAAATAAAGTTTTACCATTTTAATAAGTGTTTTATACACAAAATATCATTTTAAGATTAAAAACAAGCTGGTTTGTCTTAAGCCATAATTTCTTTAATCATGATTTGCACTGTAAGACACAATGGCTGTATTGGTTGAGTCTGCATGCTATAATAAGCAAAAAACACATTAAGGGTTAATGTGATGTGCAAAACCACTCAGCATTGCCTAAGTTGCAATAAAATTTATTCACAGTTTTCTTTTCTTTTACTGTCAATGAAGAATTGCCAAATACTTAACGAAGTGTTCTCTCACATATGTCTTTATTTTACATGGATAGACTCTCTAAGCATGGTAACATGGCCTGAAGAGTAATTTGCAATCAACTGCCAAATGAATGAGCTCATTTACTGAAGCCAGTGTTACTGTTAACAGCTAGAGAAATTGCACAGCAGCAATAAAACAGCCATTTAACTGAAAATGTTACAAAGAACCGGAATGTTTCAAGCTGAAGTTATTTGGTGATTGAGCCTGTCCTCTCTTGAGCTGTGTTTTTCCCCCCAGAAATATATATATATTTATTTCAAGCAAACTAAGTAAACTAAAAAAATATTTTGATGTTTTGTTTCCCTTATTTTCAGCTATATAAGCCACTTCAATTGCAAGCCACTCATATCAAATATAAATTATACAAATACATAAAATTGATCCTACTGAACTGAATACAGTAATCACAAATTGCAAGGAACATCTTACTTCACTCCCTGAAGATTTCTTGGAATAAACAGGTCTTAATAGCCTTCCAAAATCCTGATTAAGATTCAACCTGCTCTATTTTGTACTGTAGGCTGAGCCAGCAATGAAGCTGGCTGCCAGATGGTGTCAGCCCAATCAAACAGAAAACAGCTGGAAGGGACCTTTAAGGTCTTCTAGTCCAACCCCCTGCTCAAGCAGGAGATCCTATACAGGTGGCTGTCCAGTCTTTTTTTAAAAACCTCCAGTGATGAGCACGTACAATTTCTGAAGGCAAGCTGTTCTGCTTGTTGTTAGGAAGTTTCTCCTTAATTCGGGTTGCTTCTCTCCTTGATTAATTTCCATCCATTGCTTTTTGTCTTATGAGGTTGACCAGATCAGGAAACTGATTCCACAGGAAGAGTAGAACTATACTTCATTGAAACAGTCTATAACAAGAATCTTGAAAGTCTGATTATGCTTTTCTTCCCCTCTCTTTTATAAAGGTAGTCCTTAACTTAGGACTTGTTGCTTTATGACCATTTGAATTATGTCAGACTCCTCAAAAGCTACTTACAAACCATTTTTAAAAGTTACAACAGCTGCACCCACTCGCACATCCTTGTCCACATTTTGGTTGCTAGGCAAATAGTTCACTTTACAGCTATCTTGCAGCATCCCACAACCACATGAGCACAATTTGCACTGTTTTTAAAATCAGTTTCTGGTGTTTACTTCCAATTTCTGGCAAAAAAAAAAAAAAAACACCAATTGGGGAAAATTGATTTGATTATGGATTGCTGCAAAAATGTTTAAAAATTTGATCCATTCGCACAATACCTCAACTTATGGCTGAAATCAGCTACAACATAATTCTGGATTCAATTGTGGTCGAAGACTACCTATAAAGCAGTAAGTCAGAGAAGAGTCAGTCTGAGTCCATTCATAATATTTAATATATTCCTTAATGATGGTAATCTGGACCAAAATTTCCATTGCTAAGCAACGCGGTTATACAATCTGCCGAATGGCTGCACTGCTTGATGATGGCAATCTTGGCAGTCCCTGCTGCCATTGTTAAGCAGGAATTGTAGGTCATTAACCCAGGACGTCACATGATTGTGACCTGGGACTTCTGGTTGGCTTCTCACAGCAAAGACAATGAGGAAGCCACAAGGAAGTCACATGTCTCAGGCAGCTCACAAGCAGGCCAGCAGGCAGGTGATTGCTGCAGAGTGTGTGGGCATATGTGTGTGTGGCTGTCACATGGCAAATGCAGCCAGGAGATGCTGTGGAATGTGGGTGTGTAGGCTGTTGCCACGGTGCAAGCATGGCTGGGAGGGAGATGGGTGCTGTGGATTGCAAGAGGGTGCAGAAGGAGTTGCTATGGCATGACACGAGTATCATCACATGATTGTCATTAGAATCTATATGTGTTGTTCTGTGCCTGACTTATGTTTTTCTTTCTTTCCCTCCCTGCAGACCAGAGTGATTGAAAAGAGGGATTACAAGAAAGTAAATGGTTTGCTCTTGTGCACATTGAAAGCAATGTGATCATGGTGACAGCCTGAGAGTGGGAGTCACAGACACACTACTCAAAGTACATTGCTCAAATCGCTTTCTCTGCAATCTGTCTGGCCTGCGAGGGGGACAGAACAGAGATAATGGTGAGAAAAAGATTTTAAAAAGAATAAGCGGTTGTTTGGTTTGTTCATTTACACACCAAGACCAACGTGATTGTGCTGGCAGCAGAAAGGTTTCAGGCAAAGAAGTTATATACTTTGCAGTTACATAGTTCAGAGTTAAATAGTCTGCAGTTATAACAGTAATACAAAATTAACTTCATGACTAATTCTCATATTTATAATCTCCGCAGGTCTATAAAGTAAAGGAAAGCTGAAGTAAAATCAGAAGCATAATTGTGGTTTCACTTAGCAGCTGCTTCTCTTAATGACTCAATTTCCATTTCTAATTATGGTTGTTAAAGGTAGACTCTTTGTACAAATCTGGTTATTCCATGATTCTTTGATGGCAAGACTGCTGTGACTGTTCATGGTCTTTATGACAGGTAGTCTCATTGAAACACCATTCGTTCCGTGACCCAACAAATGCGCGCATGACAAAACCGTGCCGACAAAACCGCAGCGCTAAAACCGTGATGTCATCAACATGCCGACAACAGCGTGCTGACAGAAGCGTGATTTAAGTTAAGGTAAGGGTTAGGGTCAGGTTTAGGGTTAGGTTTAGGGTCAGGGCCAGGTTTAGGGTTAGGGTCACTGTTCCCTCTAAGGTGCGCGCCTGCGCGGCCGCGCACCTTGCAAGAAAGCCCCGCGCAGAGTTTCTATCTGCCGCGCAGAGAAACTCTGTAAAGGAAACGTTTTGCAGGCGGCTACAACTGGATCCGGCAGTGCTGTTGCCTGTTGGAGGAGGAGGAGGTGGTGAACCAGCCTGCCACCACGGGCCACAGCCAGCCCCGCCGCTCTTCCCGCCCCCTTCCCAGCCCCAGTCCAGCGGACGCAGAAGAAGCAGCCCCGGGGCTCCGCTGCCATCCCAGGGGAGGAAAATCGTGTTGGACCAGCAATGGCTGCAACAGTGAGGAGTTAGGAAGTGGGGGATGCAAATGCCCAGCTGTCCGCAAGGCATAGAAATCCTCCCATTCCCCACAATCCTGTCAGAGCTGAAGAAGCTCTGTGCAACCCCCCCCCCCTTTGTTCCCATCTTGCCTGAGCTCAAAACCGCAGCCTTTAAACGAGGCTCAGCGTAACACGGAGGGAGGAAGGCGTTTCCTTCTGGGGAAAGAGCTGGAGGCCGGGAGAAAGATCCAAACGCGGACCCTGGCTATCTCCCCCCACCACCTCCTTGCTTCCAGGAACTCCCCGCAACCCCCCGCCCCACAAGAGAGACATCAGCGCCGCCCCGAGGGACAGGAGGGGTCCCGGGCACAGCGGCATCGTCTGTCTCCCCCCCCGCCCGAATAGGGACTCCCAAGTTTTCTAACATTATCTGTTTCTTCTGTTTTTCAATGCAATCAGAGACAAAAATGTTATGTCTGAAATTAAAACACAAGAAGATTGGTATAACTTCAGAATATAGGAGAAATATAAGCTTATTTACTAGATATTCAGGAATAAAACCAACCTTATGAATAGCTTTCACACAGGAAAAAATATTTCAGAATGCAGAAATGAAGAAGCTGGAGACTTGCTTTGCAACATATTTTATGCACCAATTAGGAAATTTTAATTTTAAAAAACTTAAGAGAAAAAAATACCCCTCACAATAACCCATATTCTTAGAGACTTTCATTTTGGATCTACACATGAGGGTGCCTTAGCACCTTGGAGCCATACAGTGGTAGGAAGGGACTGTGATAATAGTTAAATTCTATTTTAATCCACTCACACTTTATAATTCTATGCCTAATGTTAATCTTTATTTATTCTCAATAACACATTAAAACCTTTAAAATGCTTTTGTATGAAATCATGCTAGAAAGAATCATGTGTCTCTAACAATTTTATTGAAATTATAAAACAGGCAGTGACATTTTAATAATTTGAGTCACAGTTTACAGAAAGCAAAATTGATTGGGGTTATTATAATTCCCCATTTGTTACCAGAGTTTACTTCTGACAAAAAACAGGACGAAGCCCTAGGAAGGGCTATTTTACACATTCCTTGAGGGGCTTAATAGTTAAGGCGCTGGACTAGGATTTAAGAGACCTGGTTCAAAACTACCCTCAAGACACAGCCACTTTTTTTTCGCAGGAAGGGGGAGTTGAGCTGGTGCTCTGCAGATTTTGATTTTAGAAAAAGAAAATAAAGGCTTCTTGGTCCACCTGGACCGGAAAGTCAAAATCCAGAAAATTAACCTTGTTTAGGAAAGTTTTGCACTGATGG
Organism: Thamnophis sirtalis; assembly: GCF_051295495.1. Taxonomy (NCBI): domain Eukaryota; kingdom Metazoa; phylum Chordata; class Lepidosauria; order Squamata; family Natricidae; genus Thamnophis; species Thamnophis sirtalis. The sequence continues at coordinate 56,663,876 of NW_028261390.1, read as the reverse complement.
AAAAATAGTGTTTTCCAGTGAAAGTTTTTTCCTTACTTTTCCTTGTTTGCTTTATTGGCCTCTATTCCTTCTCTTCTCTCCTCTCCTCTTTTCTTTCTTCCTTTTTTCTTTCCTTCCTTCCTTCTTTCTTCCTTTCCTCTTTCTCTCTCTTTCTTTTTTCTGCCTCTTTTTCTTATCCTCCCACCCTCCTCTCCCCTTTCTTTTTCTCTTTCTCCTCTTTCCTTTTTTGTCTCTCCCTCTGTCTCTGTCTCTCTCTCCCTCTCCCTTCTTTCCTTCCTCCCTCCCTTCCTCTCCCCTCTTTGTTTGCTTCTTTAAGTGCTCCAATTGCTAATCTATATCAGTTGGTAATTTATTCATAACTTGCTAATATCACTGCAGACTATTGGATAGTAAGGGGGAAAGTATAGTCCTCAACTTACAACAGTTCACTTAATGACTAAAACTACATCAGCACTGAAAAAAGTGAATTACAGCTGTTCTTCACACATGATCATTGCAGCATCCCCATGGTCATATGATCAAAATTTGGATCTTTGGCAACTGCCTCATATTTATGATGGTTGCAGTGTCCTGGGCTCACCTTTTGCAACCATCTGCCAAGGAAAGTCAGTAGGAAAGTCAGACTGACTTAACAACCAGGTTACTGATTTAACCGCAGTGATCCACTTAACTGTAGCAAGAAAGGTTGTAAAATGGGGCAAAACTCACTTAACAAATGTCTCCCTTAGCAATAGAAACTTTGGGCTCAATGATGGTCGTAGATTGAGGACTTACCTGTATAGGGAGATTTCGTTACTTAATGGATATTTACATGGTAGAATTGAGTTTCAAATAACACTAAGTTCGTTGTCTTGGGTGACATCTATGGAAAAAATCCAGGTGCTCAGGTATGAAAATGTGCTGCTCAAACACTATACTTTTCCGCTCACACGGAAAAAAAATTAGAGGGAACATTGGTTAGGGTCAGGGCCAGGTTTAGGGTTAGGTTTAGAGCGCGCTGTTGTCAGCGCGCTTCAGCACTCATTCGTTGGCGCAGTTTAGAACTCGCGGTTTTGTCGCCGCGGTTTCATCGGGCACGCTTTTGTCGGTCGCCCTTTTGTCGGTGAACCCATTCGTTCAGCGACCAGTTTTGGTCGTGCTGAATGGGGGGGGGGACTTAGGACCAGTCTTTGTAGCTGCTGCAGCATTGATCATGATTCAAATACTTAGCAACTCACTTGCAATTATGAAGCTGCAGGATGCCATGGTCTTAAAATCACCATTTCTGACATTCACTCCAGCTTCCAAAAACGCAAATTCAATCCAAATACATAAAATAACCATTTATAGACTAGTTGACACAATGTCACAATGGAGATTACGTAGCCATATAGTGCTGCAGTGATGCAGGATTCCCTTAACATGAGTTAGCTTTGCTGCAACTGCCATTGTAAGTTGGCATAGTGACGTGACATCACATTTTAGACAATGTTGCTTAGCGACAGTTGCCACACTCAGTTACCATACTTAAGTAATGACTACCTGTAATGGGTTCTACTGTGTTCAATATTTAGATTCCTAGTCTGTAAATGATTGTATTATGATGCTCGATATTTATTCTGATTTATTCTAATTTACAGTGTTATGTTACAATTTATTTTGTCTGCTTCAATCCAAGTTACAGATCTGGTGAGTTATATGCTGTTAAGGGTTGGCTGATTAGCATGTATATGCCATGTAAATAGAAAAATAGGGAAGCCATGATATTAGAAGCCCATGAACTGCTATTGGTATGTATTAAAAGCAAATTTTTCAAACACTCCAATGTGAAATTTTAGATGTTAAAAAATACATTTTGATTATGACTGACAAACCTTCTTGTTTATTACTTTCCATATTTTTTGTTGGTGTAGTCATCAGTGATCTACCCATGTAACATATGTGGTCTTTTAAATTAAATACCTGAAGATGTATGAATTAGAATACAGTCATGAAGGCTACATTGTACAAAGCAGAGTTAACTTGAAGCATTTATATATTATACTATTTCACAGTATTTCTCTAATCCATTTACAAAGTGAGCATATTGCCCCCAACAAGCTGGGTCCTCATTTTACCGATCTTGGAAGGATGAAAGGCTGAGTCAACCTTGAGCTTGGTGAGATGCTTGTAAAGATGTGTTACTTTTGTCAATCTCTTCATCTGATATTAAAGGGCATTCTATTTTAATTGAAGTTATATAAAATGTTCATGAAAAAATCTGAATAAAATCTGAAATGGCAAATTGAAGAATTAAATACTGGTATTTCATTTGCTAAGTACATCGCTTTGTCAGAAACTTGGAATGTAGAATGTATTTGGATCATCTCATTCTGTTTCCAATATTTTTAGGAATACCAGTAAACAATTACAGTGAAAAAATTCTTATGTGCTTTACAATATCAGAGACATAAAATAAAAGTCAGTGTCTGTCAATGTTTGTTTCAGAATACAGATAATCCATACGTTCCAAGTTTTATATCTGGCAATCTATACCAGTGTTTCTCAACCTTGGCAACTTGAAGATGTCCGGACTTCAACTCCTAGAATTCCCCAGCCAGCGAATGCTGGCTGGGGAATTCTGGAAGTTGGAGTCCGGACATCTTCAAGTTGCCAAGGTTGAGAAACACTGATCTATACCACAACTAGCTGGACTGGTTTGATTACCAAATTATAAGGAACTAAAGGAATGTATGTTGCTATGCCCTTCCCTTCCTTTCACCATAAGCAAAATATGTATTAGCTACATTACAATATATGCACACCAAAACAAAAAGGTGTATTAGATACACGACCAAATAGAAAACCTAAACAAAATGTTGAACCACTAAGTCTCAAGTTGCCATATAGCTCTTTCAGGGAAGATATAGAATAAGACACAATCTTGGCTAACTGCCTGCATAGAACCTCTTATATATCGAATACATCATTTTTTGCCTCCTGAAACCCCGCCCCCTTCACCAAAATGGCCGTGCATACCCTTATGGGGGCTTTCAGAGAGCTCCTGGGGGCTGGGGAGGGCAGAAATGAGCAAAGAACAGCTCATTTTTTGCCCCCCCGCCCCCAGCAGCACTCTATAAGCCTCCATAAGGCTATGCATGCAATTTTTTGACAAAAAACAGGCCCATTTTCAGAAAAATGGGCCGTTTTTGCTTGTTTTTTGGGGCACCCCACCCCCCAGGAGCACTCTGCAAGCCTCCCCAAGGCTATTCATGCTTTTTGTTTTTGAAAAAAATGATTCAATTAACATGGATAAATACACCTGGAAACATCTACTTACCTACCTACTCTCTCTCCCTACCTACCTTCTGTATTTCTCTTTACCTACCAACCTACCTACTCACTCTCTCTCTGTCTCCCAACCTATCTACTGTATTTCTCTCTATCCTTCTATTTTTCTCTCTCTCTCCCTACCTACCTACACACACTCTCTCTCCCTCCCTACCTATTGTATTTCTCTATTTTCTCTCTCTCTGTTTCTCTCTCTCTCTATCCCTTTATCTACCTACCTACTTTTTTAAAAATTTGCCTCTTCAAAACCTAGGTCTGTCTTATACTCCGCTACGTCTTATACTCCGAAAAATGTGGTATCTTTTTTTCTTTGACAAAGTATTTTTATATTTGTGTTTTTCCAGTTTTTTCATTATTTTAAGATGCAATACAAAATAAACTTTTAAAAAGATACTGTAAAGCTGTAATAGATGCCAAAAAGGAGAAACAAAAGTGGCTCTTTAGAATAGCTAAAGTAATTCTTTGCAAAAAAAATCATATAGCAAAGCAAGCTATGAACAGGACAAAGAATTATCTAGACAGAAAGTTGAATAACAATCACAAAAGTATTAAAGTCAACGAAGACGTAGATGTTTATACTGAGATGTTTTATCACTCTAATATATTAGAACTTTGAATCATTCATTAAAGTTAAACATGTGAAGATTTAAGACACTCAGATACATTATGCATACAGTAGCTAAGTTTGAGATTAGCAATTTCCAGATGTGGTGATGCCACTACTGTAATTTCAACAGTTTAAAAGGAATTAAGAAAATCTATAGATGGGTATTTATTATTAAAATTTATTATTTTAATTTTTATTACCTTTAGAAAAAAGGCAGCACAAAGTGCTGCAGGCTAAAAAGAAAAAGTAAAAAACATTTGTTATCTATATATGAACTTCCCAGATGCATCCTATTTTTCATGCAATAGAGAATACAGAGCCAGAGAGATCAAAAGGGCAGAATCTGGCAAATGGATCACAAGATAAACAGTCACAAAGAATGGAATAGGATGTCATGTGAAAGTGTACTGTCTACACATGTGATGTCATCACTCTAGCCTTGACTACTTTTTTCCCAAAAGAAATGAATAATCAAATTCTAAACCATTTATTCAGCAAATACAAGGGAAAGGGAAAGAGCAAATAGAGGTAGATATCTGAAAAGTATAGGTTAAAAAAAGGATAAATTTGATTTGCCTGTATAACCAGAATTCTAGCTCTTTATGAATAAGCATGTCAATTATGCCTCCCTGACTGCTTCTACCAATGAAAGCAACTGAATAAACTATGAAATCCTTATCTATGATTTATCATTGTCTCTGAATCAGGAGCCCTGGCTTGTATTCTTTTTAAGAAACAAAGATCAAACATTAGAATTACTTATTTGCTTATTCCAGCTAAACTAAAAGCCAAGTTTAATATCTTGGATTGCACATTATATCAAACAAACCATGAATGCCAGCTTCCTGAATTGTTCATCCATTGCAGCTTGCAAGAAGACCCAAGCAGAACAAGGCTGCTGTATTTGCAACAACATTCTTATTTGCTCATTCAAAATGGTAGTTTATGGTGACATGTAAACTGAGATACAATATGAAAACAATAGTTAAGATAACTGTTTAAACTTGTTATGCATTTTAGAAACTGCTTATGTTCTAAAAACAGAAATACCTCTATAATAGAAAGATTGTTACTCCTATTCGTAAAATGCACAAAACTATACCACACAAAACTTTAGCATCCAAAAGCTATTGTGTGAAAAGTGATGGCCACTAATTCCTATATGGATTCCATATGTTGTTCAATGAACATACAGTACATGGATGGCATTATACTTTAATGTGACTATTAACTGGTTCATTTGGCTATATAATTTCTAATAGAAGGCTAACTTACAGCATCTAAAATTCATTTTTATTAGACTGCATCCAGTACACCTCTAATTAAGCAACGGACTTACTTTGGAACTTGTGTTCAATAAAAGAACCAAATCCTTTTAAACAGAAATACTCATCTGATCATCCCATGCTTTTCCCCTCAGCAATCTAGTTCAAGTGGAGATGGGGAGTTCCTTTGTTTCTACTAAAGTTAAAACTATTAGGAATATCACATAGCCCCACTCATCTATTTCCTTCCTATCTCTGGTTCGTGACCCGTCAAAAGCGCGGACGACAAAAGCGCGATCGACAAAATCGCGCCTTTGACGTCATCACAGCGCGACGAAAAAGATCGAAAAATTCAAATAAAAATTAATAAAAATTAAATTAAAGCAAGCCGATTCACATAAAGGTAAGGGTTAGGGTTAGGGTTAGGGTTAGGGTAAGGGTAAGGGTTAGGGTTAGCTTTAGAGCGTTAGCGTTAGCGTTAGGGTTAGGATAAGGGTTAGCGTTACGTTTTTCGTTACTTTAACGGTTAGGTTTAGGGTTAGGTTTAGGGTTAGGTTAAGAGTTAGGGTTAGGGTTAGGTTTAGGGTTAGGTTTGGGGGGGTTAGGGGAAGGTTTTAGCTTTATTTTTACATTTTTTCGATCTTTTTCGTCGCGCTGTGATGACGTCACAGCGCGCTTTTGTCGAGCGCGATTTTGTCCTACGCGCTTTTGTGGTGGAACCCTCTGGTTTATGCAGCTTTTATTGCTGTTTATTGCTTTGTCCCTAAATCTGATACTATATGGTTTTTGTGTGAGCACCTGTAAGGAGAATGTAGAATTATGCCACATACATTTATTATAGGCTAGAAGACAAAAGTTGAATTATGCTGTTTCTTTTTTTATATTTGGTATTACATTTGTATCATGCATGCATATATGCATACTTATTCAGAAGGAAAAAAATCAATTGTCTATAAGACTCTTCGGGCATGTTAGGTCCACCAAGTGTAGCATTCTACAATTGTGATATAAAAATACAGACCTCATTATTATTATCTAGTGTGACCCAACACTCTTACAGGCCATTTTTATCCCACACTCTTCCCTATTTTCATTTATTGGACCTAAGACGCATAAAGGCTTTCACAGTACAACTGCATTTTGATATTCTGTAAGAGAATAAAAATAGGATTCTACTGTATTATGACTGTAATATAATTATGTATAAAATACAATACTATGGTAATTGCCAGCCTAATTCAGATATTCTTGAGTGGGTCTAGATTTGTTCAAATGTGCCAATAGTCAACAGAATTCAGACTCAACGCATTCAAAAGCAACTTACTTTTACATTCAAGGAACATACCGGTATAATAGAAGATAAAAACAGATGACAGAACCAGAACATTAAATTTTTTAAAAATAATATCACAATAGAAAACATGCACATATATTTAGAAGAAATGAATCAGGAAGTACATTTTATTATTTTTTTCATAAATAAGAACTTTATATAAGCCTGCTTTCTCACTATTAATTGAAGCTAAATTGCATAGGAGAACAGTCTAGTAACCACAGTGGGACATATATTTATAAAGGTATAAAGGAATGATTGTAAAACACAGTAATCATGTAGCAGTACTACCACAAGAAAATTATAATCTTATCCCATACTTCTTCAAAGGGTCCAGAGAGAGTCACATGTTCATTCTCTGCTGTCCCTCTCCTTTGCTTTTTCACTTCAAGCTCATCCTTGAAGCTGAGAAGCAGGCTAAAGTTCATCACATCACACTACTTTAAATCAGGCCAGCCATCCCCATCCTGTTGTCTTCCAGATATACTGCGCTCCCATCATCCCCAGCTAGTATAACTATTGTTGAGGTTCACTGGGAATGATGAAGTGAAAATCCATATTTTGAGGGGAACGCTCCAAGTTGTAAGAAAAATTCTATTAGATATGTTTTCGGAAGCTCAATGTAGACCAAACACAATAAAGAGCACAACCATATGTATGTCTATTAAGCAATCTTATTGAATTAATTAAGACTTCTCTGATGTACTTATAAGACTTAGTACTTTAAAGGAGATGCCGTAATAATGGTCTTTCCAAAGAGATAATTTTAACTCCCCAAATTATCCATGAGGACCATTACAGTTACTGGACATGTGCAACATGTTTTAACCATTTAAGAGCCATTACAAAGAATAAAACCCTAAACTACAACCAGATTTTTCTTGGTGTAGTGCTTTACTCTCTTAAACCGAAACGACCAGCAGGAAATTATAGAACGCAAGATCGTTCCCTTTTGGAGTTAGGATTTAGGCTAATTTAACGAAAGACATATTGCACTTTTAATAATAAAAGTAAGACTCTGAAGAACATGGAAGGTCTACAAAGGATAAGAAGAACTGGATATAGATGAGAAAAAGTACTCCCTACGCGTCCCATGTTTTGGACAGTGGATGTTCTTATCAGAATGACCAACGCACCAAGGAAGCCTTAAGATAACGACTGCATTTCCTCACCTGAAGGTTGAGCATTCCTTGGACAGTCTAAAAGGGGAAGAGGTCGAGTCGCCACTACTGAGCCGGCCACCGCCCCTTTTGTTAAACAGCTTCTGGAGCAGCGTCGGAGCCATGCTACTGCGCTTCCTCCTGAGCTGAGCGGAGTATGGGAGTGGAATCAGGGCACGCCAGCGACAGACCCCCTCAGCCAGCCACGATCAAGACTTCCTATCTCTGCAGCGTTAGTAGTAGACCCCATGCCAGCTCCAAGCTGGACATCCAGACTTGCGCTAAGCCGAGCTTACTTAATTCATTCTCTCTCGGAACAGGGCAGGCGCCTCCCTCTTTTTCCTAGACTGGCATTAATGGAGCCGATCAGTCATATGACTAGGGAAAAAAATCTGAAAGTGTTTGTTCAGTCTCACGCGTAGCGCACATACAGCGCCCCCCACCTTCAGCCTTTGGCTGCGATTTCAGAGCTCGGCATCTCAATCTTGCAATCTTTCCAAACGCACAACGCCCCCTCTTGTCTTTGTCACCGGGATTCTAAGCTTTGCTGAAGCTGGGCGCAAAGCTTTGAAAGCTAGGGTTAAAGGTATGCGAGGCTTTTCTTGGTTTAAAAAAAAAAATAGAAAAGTTTTGAAATTTCTCGAAAGGAATAAAAAATTATACTGTTAGAAGAAATGTTCTTCTGGGTTCGGCTCCAACTGGGGAAAAAGACACTGGAGACATGGAGGCTGCTTGGAAAGATGGTTTTAATGGTGGACAGGACAACATGGTCTTGAGTCTTGAACAGAAAAGATGGTCACATGCTTCAATGTTGGTGGAGAAAAGAGAAGGGCCGACTGAGATGCTGAGTCCCTGGTTTTATGCCCTCTCTGGCCTTTGATCTTGAGCTTGTATTCTGATTGGTTGTCAGACTCCCATGGGGCCATGCAGGGGCAACTCTCTAGGCTGCGTGTTGAATCCAGGTTTGGTTGAGTTCTCAGATGCCATGTGGTGAGTTGGGTAAAGGGCCAATATTATCATGCCTTAACCCCACCCCCTGGAGCTGAAGGGGAGAACTCTTTATTATGTAAAGGGACTGCCTTGTCCTTAATGGCCCATTGACAAAGTGGGAGGCGGCAGGAAGCTCTCTCTTTATAAAACATGTTTCTTCCTTTTCACATCCAGAGAAATATTCTGCCTTTTCAATATTTCCTAGGATATTTCATTTTTCTGGGAGAGGGCTGGGTGATAACTTCCTACAATACTAAAGATACTTATTTCTGCACTCCTAATATTTTGCAGTAATGAACGCTTATCACAGCACAACTGGGAGTGGCTCGTTCCAGTTTTTCGAGGTGAATATTCTAAAAAAGGACACATTTAATAACCCTTTTCATATTGATGTAGATTTCCTTGCTAAATCCCATATTAGTTAGGGGGTACTAGAACAAGAACTATCATATCTATGTGCATTGAGAAAAAATAAGAAAGTTTGTTGATTGTCAACAGAATTTTGAAATAAGAAATAAGGATGGAGCTATCAGATTTGGGCTACGAGCAATTTGATTGTTAGATGGCAACAGAAAAATCTAATTCTTTGCTGATCTCTAGTGATGGTCAAGATTCTAGAGCTCAAGTTTCAGAGGTTTAATTTGAAAGAAAAAAAAATAGAGGCCAAATCCTAATTTTAAAATAAATTGGCCTGAAAGTAATATGAGTCACTACTGTCAGCAAGTATCCCCTTTTCAAAATACTTTTGCTGGCTACAAGTTTATAGAGAATTGTCAAGGTAAATCAATGTATGATGGTAAAGTGCTGAAAAATAGTAGAAAAAATAATAAACCACCACTCAAAATCCATTGGTCCTGGGGCATGTTATCAGAGCTGATAGAGAATCAAGCCATGATTTTTAAATCATTATCACATTATAATAGGAACTCCAGTATATAATTTGCTTTCTATCCCATCTACACATACACAGAAATTACTGAGTTAGCCAACAATCAATCGCTTAGGACTTAACAAACTTAAACTGTATATGTATTTATAAACTATCATATGGATATACAAATAAAATGCAATTCTATATATGCTTATCAAAGTTATACCCTACTGAATCAATTAAAGCAGCAGCCCCCAACATTTTGGACGCCAGGGACCGGTTCCATGGAGGTTTTTCCATGGACCAGAGGAGGTGTGGTTTTGCATGCTGCCTGCATCCTGCGGATGGGGTTTCGCTTGTTTGCACAGCTTGGTTGCTGGCATGCCATGGACCAGTACCAGTCCACGAACTGGAGGTTGGGGACCTCTGATTTAGTTAATTTTGAAAACTTATATTATAACATATGAATACATTAAACTTACTGACCCTTTTACCTGGGAATTTTAATTTAAAACTATCTGAAAAAACATAAAAGTAGATCATCTGGATCAAGACAAAAGTCCTTTAATCCAGCACTTTGTGTGTCATAGTAGATAACCAGATACCTCTGGTTTGCTTGCAAGCACAAAAGGGCATATCCAGCTGTTATTCCTTTATGACTAATATTTGGAGGCATGATTTTCCAATTCAGAGATAATGTTGAATCTTCTAGCCTTCATAGAGCCGATGTGGCGCGGTGGTTAGGGTACAATACTGCAGGCCACTTCAGCTGACTGTTATCTGCAGTTCAGCGGTTCAAATCTCACCGGCTCAAGGTTGACTCAGCCTTCCATCCTTCCGAGGTGGGTGAAATGGGGACCCAGACTGTGGGGGCAATATGCTGACTCTGTAAACTGCTTAGAGAGGGCTGAAAGCCCTATGAAGCGGTATATAAGTCTAACTGCTATTGCTATAGATCTATCTTTCATACTGTGCATATATAGTGCTGAATAGTAAATTTTAATTCTCAAGCTTTTAAATTTTTTTAATTCCCACTCCTTCCTAAGCAATAATCTATATTTGAGTTCCTGACCCTAATGTTTGAGCAGTAAGAAAATCCACCTCTCATATCCATGTGATTGATAATTGTATACATTTCAGTTTATTCCCCCTCCTTTGAAGTTTTCCAAGCTAAAAGTCTTACATATTATAGCTTTTCTATAGAAAATAGTCAACTAGCCCCAATCATTTTGATTGCTCTTTTTTGCACTTTTTACACATTAGTTCTAATATATGCTGTTTTAAATATGGTATGGCAATCAGGACTCCATATAGTATTGCAGATGCACTTGTATCATTGTAGGAAGTTAAAACCCATCCCTCTCCTACAAAAATGAAATATCTTGGGAAATATTGAAAAGGCAGAATATTATATTTCCCTGGATAAGAAATGGAGAAACATGTTTTTAGGCAGGAAACAGACTCACTCTTAATAACCCCCACCTTTGTCATTGGGCCATTAAAGGCCTGAGCCAGTCCATTCTACATAGCAAAGATCTCCCCCCTTCAGCTCCAGGATGATGGGATTAAGGCGTGATAGTAGATATCCCTTTACCCATCTCACTACATGGCACCTGAGAAGAAGCAATGCTCAACCAAACTTTGACTCAAACCACAGCCTACAGAGTTGGCTCCATGGGAGTCTGACAACCAATCAGAATACAAGGTAAGATAAAAGCCCAGAGCGGGCATAAAACCAGGGACTTTCAGCATCTCGGTCTCTTTTTCTTCACCCAACATCTGGAAGCATGTCATCCCCCTGTTCTGTTCAGGAAGTCAAGCCATGTGATCCTGTCCACCAGGGCTGGGTTTCGACCAGTTCGCACTGGTCCCTGCGATCCGGTTGGTCGCCGAACCCGGAAGTAAGTAACTTCCGGGAACGGCGAAGCCCTCCCGCGCCCGCGCGCGCCCACACACCCGCGCCCGCTCCTTACCCGGTTTTTTCGAATTTCGCGCTTTCCACGCATGCGCAGAACGCCTGCGCGATCCTCCAGGAGCAGCTGGAGCATCGCACAGACGCTAGTACGCATGCGCGCGCCGCGCATGTGCACGCGCACGCTGCATGCATGCGTGAGGACGCCACATGCGTGCACGCGCGCCACATGCGTGCGCGTGCCGCGTCCGTGCGTGAGGACGCCGACGGCCTCGTTCCAACCAATCCGGTTGGAACGGGGCGAGAAACCCACCCCTGCTGTCCACCATTAAACCATCTTTCCAAGCAGCCTCCATGTTTCCAGTGTTTTCCCCCCACTTGGAACCGAACCCAGAAGGACTGGATTTCTTCCAACATCATAAATTTGTATAAAGGAATTAGTGTTAGCACTTTTATTTTCAAACGCTTTACAAACGATCCCTACCATAGAATTTGCTTTTCTTAGCTTCAGTTCAGCAAATACCATTTCTCTGATTACCTATGACTTCAAAATGTTTTTACGGATTGGTTACTCCCACCACCAATATGTCTATGAGATCTGATATTTTTTGGGGGTCTCAATGTTCATCACTTTTATCTTGCTGGCAACAGACTTCGAAGGGGGAAAAGTGCATCCTATCATGTGTTGCTTTGAGTGCAAATGAAGCCTTTGGGTTGCTAATGAATGCTTCAGACAAACTGCTAGTGCTAGGTTAAATGAAATAACCTAATTTCCTGGGTTCACCTGATGAAAGAAATGGGTTCGGCTCCAAGTGGGGAAAAAGACACTGGAGACATGGAGGCTGCTTGGAAAGATGGTTTCAATGGTGGACAGGACAACATGGCTTGAGTCCTGAACAGAAAAGGTGATCACATGCTTCAATGTTGGTGGAGAAAAAGAGAATGGAGGCTGAGATGCTGAGTCCCTGGTTTTATGCCCTCTCTGGCCTTTGATCTTGAGCTTGTATTCTGATTGGTTGTCAGGCTCCCATGGGGCCCTGCAGGGGCAACTCTCTAGGCTGCGTGTTGAATCCAGGTTTGGTTGAGCTCTCAGATGCCATGTGGCGAGTTGGGTAAAGGGCCAATATTATCATGCCTTAATCCCACCCCCTGGAGCTGAAGGGGAGAACTCTTTATTATGTAAAGTGGACTATCTTGGCCTTCTAAATTGCCCATTGACAAATTGGGGATGGGCAGGAAGCTACAGGGAGCTATTCTGTCTTTTAAAACATGTTTCTCATGTTTCACATCCAGAGAAATATCCTGCTTTTTCAATCTTTCCTAGGATATTTCATTTTTCTGGGAGGGGGCTGGGTGATAACTTCCTACACACCCAAGACGAAATCCAAAATTAGCCAAAGACACTGAAGCCGGGAGGCTTTGAAAACACCCCCACCCCCCATTCTCAAAAGCTTTCGTGTGGGAACACAGATGCAAGCAAACCACGATGTACTTGACCTGTAATCAGTCAGTAACCGAAGCTGCAATGTTTGCTATGTATAACCGCTGAAGACCTAGTAACCGAAAAAAACGCCTGGCAACAGAGCGATTCTTGCCTTTTTCAACTAAAAGAGCGGGCAAAGGGCCGTAGCGCGTCCCGCCTCTCTCCAGGGAGGAAGGCGGAGCCAGTTGACTGAAGCCCGCAGCTGAAGGCAGGGCGGCAGAGCCCGGGAAGCAGCAAGGGGGAAAAAAAGGGGGGGTAGCGTTTTGGTTCAGCGGTAGCAACCGGCACCGACATGTCTCACGCTTCTCCGCTCTCGAAACCGTCCAACCCGAACAACCCCCGAGTCTTTTTCGATGTGGACGTTGGGGGTGAACGAGGTGCGGGTGGCAGGAGGAGGAGGAGGCCGGGTGGCCACGCGTGTTCGGAGGTGGGCAGGTGGGGCTGGCAGCGGGGTGGCCGTGCCGCATCGGAGTCTCCGGGCAGGAGGAAAGCTTTGCGCCCCCCGTCTTCGGGGGCGAGGTGCCTCTGAGGAAATAGCGGTAAACGAGGAAGGCCTTTTCGACGGGACGGGCTCCGAGTAGAGGCCGGGGATGCGGGGTGGGTGGGGTGGGTTGTTTTTATGTATGTGCGCTGCTGTCCGGGGGATAAATTGAATGGCTCCAGCGCCCCGGCATTTCCTTTTGTAATGCGTCCCAAGCCTCGCGCTCCCTTGCCTTCCAGAAGTCTCTCGAAGCCTTCCTCAGCCTTGGAACTCAACGCTGGAGGCCGCTGTGTTTCCTGGTGGTAATACCACAGCGGCCGAAGCTTTGGATGAGGGGTTCACTTAAGGTTGCGGAGGGTTTTTTCCCCGTTCTCCCATTGCAAAAGTCACTTTGCACAACTAGGGACGACGTGAGGGCACTCTTTTGTCACCGCTGAAACCTGAGGGAGTGTGGTCCGATAAAGCTCTTCACCTTGAGTTCTCGCTGTATATAAACTGGCTTCGATAGCCTTAAGGAAAGGAATGTGCTGTGATTTTATCCTTTGTGGGCCGAAGGTTAATGCTCTGCGGAACTATTGTAAAATATTATCTTCCATTCAATCAGTAAATCACCTGATCAATCTCACACGTGTGTACTTGGAAGTACCATAAATCCCACTGAAGTCAGATACATCTAGATTTATATTCTAGTTAGTGTTGCCTCTTAGCTTAATAACATAACCAGTCCCAATGATTCTGATTTTGGAGCAAATTCATATTGAAATACAACTATCATAAAACATTAGCCCCTTCACTGCCCTACACTTACTTGTTTTGTTAAGCCAACTTTAGAAGACAGAAATAAAATTTTAATTATTTTACTACTTTCTATAGAAATCCATAATACTCACTATCTTCTTACGTTAAAAAAATATTTAAAGTGTCTAAAGTGTATCACAACATTGATAGGTACAACAATAATTTTTCATAATATGGAATATACTAATTGCATCCAGTAAAACCTACATCATGACTGTATGAAACCCTATGTGTTGCAGTCATAAAGAATACTGTTTTAATAAATTTAAGTATTTTAAAATTAAGATTAGTATTATCTGCCTCTCAGATGCACTTATTAAAATGAGAATCTAAATATTGTTCAAAAAAACTGTACAGGTGTTCCTTGACTTACAATTAGGACCAGAATTTCTGTTGTTAAATGAGTTGCACCCAATTTTATCAGCCTTTTTTGCGACAGTTAACAAATCACTGCAGTTGTTAAGTACATCATGCAATTGTCAAACGAATCTGGCTTCGCCCATTGACTGCTTGTCGGAAACTGGTTGGGAAAGGAGAAAATGGTGATCACATAACCCCAGAGCATTGCAAACATCATAATTAATTTCCGAGGGTCCAAATTTTGATCGCATGACTGCAGGAATGCTATTACAATCCTAAGTGCAAGAACCAGTTGTATGTTACTTTTTTCTGTGCCATTGTAACTGAAGGTTTGCTAAACACATGGTTATAAGACGAAGAGTGTCTAATATTTGGTGCTGGTCAGGTTTTTATCCATAATGGTAATAGAAGTTATCAACAGTAGAGTGGTTATTACCGAAATCTAGTGGCAACTGAATGGATTTTAGATGATGTGTATTTGAATGTAGATAAAACTAGAGTTATAGTCTCACATATACTGAAAAGCTGCATTGCTTGATCTGGAATAATAATTAAATATTTGATTGGCAGGTGGAACATCAGAATTAAAGAACTCTTTGTACAATTAAAGTTGTATTAATACTGGCAGAATTCAGTGATGAATTGAGTCCTAGATTTATTGAAAGAATGGTGGGATACACATTGCTAAAATAAATACAGCTACAGATTTTTCTCATTCCAGTTGGTCGAATGGTATTCGAACTGTTTGCAGATATTGTACCTAAAACTGCAGAGAACTTCCGTGCATTGTGTACTGGAGAAAAAGGTATTGGGCCTACAACTGGAAAGCCTCTTCATTATAAAGGATGTCCTTTCCATAGAAGTAAGTACTTATTCTTGTGTGAGTGAATGAAACATTACTACAGTCAAAGCATTCAAGAATAAATAAGATAAAAACAAATCAGCATACATTTCATGAGAAACAAGTCCTTCATCAATTAGTTTCTTTCTACATCTAACTACAGCCAAAAATTTGCCTAGCACCATTGTACCTTGATTCTAGTGTCTTGTATTAGAATTTGGGATAGCCGAAGCACTGGTGTTGGTGTCTTATTTTAATGTAAAAGAAAACTGATGGCATACACTTTTTAAGATTTAAGATTTTAAGAAAACAATAGAGAAATGACAGTTCCTTGTTTGTATCCATTAAAACATTGAGTTACTGAAAAGCAATTAAAAGTTGCTCAATGCAAGACTGTTCCTGGTGTTATAATGCTGCAGAGCATATTTTTGGTTTGGGAGCCCCTTAACACTTGAGTGTTAGGTAGAGATGAAAGGAACTAATTGGAAATTAGACAAAAATAGAATTAGGTGCCTTTGCATAAAGACAAGTGCTAACTACAATTGATATAATTCACCCTCAAAACAAAATTTCGGGAGCATGAGTATTTTGTTTTGATCTTGGAATAGCTTATTTCAGAGTTGTTCCCTATGATCAGAACATGAGTATGAGTATGAGTAGTTTATTTATATGCCGCCCTTTTCCCTGGGGGGACTCAGGGCGGCTTACAATTCGGAAGGAAGGGAGAACAAACAGATTAACACATAAGACAGTACATCATTAAAAGCACAACATTCATACAATTCGGGTGGGTTACGGTCTTTAACCCCAGGCCTGACGGGACAGCCAGGTTTTAAGGGCTGTGTGGAAGGTCTGGAGGGTGGTGAGGGTACGAATCTCCACGGGGAGATCGTTCCATAGGGTCGGAGCTGCCACCGAGAAGGCTCTCCTCCACGTGGTTGCCAGTCGACATTGACCGGCAGATGGAACTCAGAGGAGGCCTAATCTATGGGATCTAATTGGTCGAGTGGAGGTAATTGGCAGTAGGCGGTCTCTCAAGAACACTAAAAATACTGTTTGAAATGCAGTGTATTTTGTTCCTCTCAATTTTGTTTCATGCTTAGAACGTTTTCATACCTCTTATCAATTTAGTTTGCTAAAATGCTGATTTGCAGAGAGAGATTTAAAAAAAACAGCCAGTGATGGAAAAAAGACAGTTGATTTTAGATAATTGAGATCTGTTTCAGCTTTTTCACTTTGGTTCAATTGTAGTTATCAAGGAATTTATGATCCAGGGTGGAGATTTTTCAAATCAGAATGGAACAGGTGGAGAAAGTATATATGGAGAAAAGTTTGAAGATGAAAATTTTCATTATAAGGTAATAGGTTTTATAATTTAAATTTCCAGTGGCCACAATTCTGCTAATGAATTCTGTATCTGAAGGAAAACCAAGCACTACATTTAAAGCCTTTCAAAAAGGTAGAAATCAGGGAGAAACAGAGCTCCTCATACCTTCCAAAGTTTTTGTTCTTTTTTCCAAATCTGCTTTAAGAAGATTTTTATTAAAATAAAAGGAAGAAATAATTAAATAAATTCATTTACACCACACTCTGTTTTTCTTTGGAGCAGATTTGGGGATCACAACTTTCCTTTCATGATCTGTTTAAATGCCACCTTTCATGTAGGATAATGGGATTTCTGAAAAGGAATCACTTGAGTGCTAACTCTTATTCTGCAGTAAGAAAATCCAAAGTATAAACACTTTTAGTTTTATCAACATACAGCGTATTTGTGTGTGTGTGTGTGTGTGTGTGTGTGTATGTATGTATGTATGTATGTATGTATGTATGTATGTATGTATTATGTCACAACTCCTGGTACGCCTAAATATGGGAGGAAGCATACTGCTTCCTTTCTCTGTCTATCGGCTCACCTCAGGAGACCATCCAGACAGAAAGCCATTATTTTTACTGTTGCCTTTGTTACATTTGTGTTGCATTTGTGCTGATAAATAAATAAAGGGAGACTAGTATAGATCTATTTCAAGCTATTTAGCTCTCATCAGCTAGCCATACCCCTGCTGGGATTTTTATCAGCACAAATGCAACATACATACATACACACACACACACACACACACACACACACACCACACACACACCACACACACATGTATACATATATATATATACATATATGTATACATATACACACACACACATATATATATATATATATATACACACATACATACACACACATATATAAATTCTGTAGTGTAAACAGCAGTTTCTGCTAAAGAAAAAGTTTCAACTATATTAAGTGAGGAGAGCATTTCAATTAATTTTATCTCAAATTCTTACATAAATATTAAGATATTAAGATATTTGTCTTTTAAATGTCACAATCTCATGTTCCTACCTTTAACTTAGTTGTATATGTATAAATTTTATATATGTGTATGCAACTTTTTGACTGGGTGAAAGGTTTTCTTAGTTGTGTTTTCCAAATATACAATATTGCAAATTAGTAAATTAGATACGATTTTCAATTTACCAATGAATTTTTCTCATGAAAACAATATTGCTGTTTTGTTTAGCATGATAAACCAGCTTTGCTCAGCATGGCAAATGCAGGATGCAATACAAATGGTTCACAGTTCTTTATCACAACTGTGCCCACCCCTCATCTTGATGGGAAACATGTGGTCTTTGGGCAAGTGATCAAGGGCATGGGTGTCGTAAAACTTCTAGAAAATGTTGAAGTAAATGGAGAAAAACCTGTCAAGGTAAGCTAAAATTGTTGGGGTATATTTTTCATATAAAATTTTAAGATAATTAAAATATGTTATAATTCCTTTTAAAAATATGAATTTAATTATTCAGTAATTAAATTTGTTTGCTTTGATGGTAATTATCTTTTCTACTTATATATAGAATAATTTTAACAAATAAATATTTGCTGGGTCCCTTCAGATGTTTAATTACAACCACAGCATATAGAACAAGTTGGTTAGGGTTGCTGCAATAGGTAGTAAAGCGAGAATTAAAATGTTAATAGCTTTTTCCCTACCCATCTTAGGCTAAATAGTTAGGTTGCAGTTTAATTACTAACATTCAAGACTGTTATGATTATTTTTACTTTTCATGTAAAGTTGAAAAACACTAAGTTCAAGGCTTTGAAAACATTCGGAAAAAAGACAGGTGTATTTTCTGAAAAGTGAAACAGGTTGCCATTGAAAAACTTGCATTTTATATATTTCTTCTACAGTTATGCATTATTGCAGAATGTGGAGAGCTAAAAGAAGGGGAAAACTGGGAAGTCTCTCCCATGGATGGTTCTGGAGATATTTATGCTGATTTTCCTGAAGATTCTGACATAGATTTAAAGGAAGTAAGTGTTTAATTTATTTCCTATATTAATATTAAAGAAGTTTTGTTAAAAGTTCACTTTAAATTATATTATTGATCTTTTAAAGTAGAAAACATGTAACATAAATTTTCCCTTGTCTTGTTTTCTATCTTGACATTCTGCAGCTTCCCAAGTTTTTATAGCTAAATGGAGCATTATATTTATACTTCTGACATGTTGCTTCATTGCAACTCTTAACACTATATTCAATAGCATGTGGAAAACTGCTTTCCAGCTGTTTTTCTCCCAGAATTCTTTATGAAGCAAAATAAAGTGATATGCTACTATGCTCAGTGCATTTGCTTTTTTGTAGGTTGACAAGATTGTGACTGTAGCTGAAGATGTAAAAAATATAGGCAATTCTTTCTTCAAATCACAAAATTGGGCAATGGCAGTCAAGAAATATAGCAAGTCTTTGAGGTAAAATTATTTACTATCCTTAAAAATATACTCTTACCAAGGGCTTTCAGGTCTGAACTGCAAACATCTGATAACTACTGATAGGCAGCAAAGAAATATAGAAAATTTAAATTATTTGGTGCCATCTAGTGATCATCCAGATTTTTGCAGTCCAGATTTGGTAGCCCTAGGTTAATTTGCCATGTACGCACATTTTTTTTAATTAGAAAGTGAAATTGTGAATAGACAAAGTAGCCCTTTCCCATTTTTAATAGATTGGTGGATAGCATATGGCCCTCATAATCCCTGAAATAATACCATAAAAAAATCAGTAATTTCTGCAAAAATGTGAAAAGAGAATGTTGGAAGGGTTTAAAAAAAGTTAAAGGAAATTTCCCCCAAATCCAGACTCCATTTATTTGTAAAAAAAATTATGCACTTGCTTTGCACATTGAAATATTTGATCACTATATTTTTTTTAAATCATTTTATTTCAAGGTTCTCTTTATAACTTATGTGAATTATATTCAATAAAAGGGGATGGGTGGGGAAAGATAACTAGTTTAATCGAGACTAAATTGTTTACTTTGAGGTCCTATTTAAATCATCTTAAGGATTTGCTTTAATATTTAGTGAAACTTGACTTAATCAGGTCATACCCAAACTCTTAACAGTGATTGATTAATATGCATACTACTGTTTCATCCAGATGTAGCATGGCTTCTTAATCAGAATAATCAGAATTGATACCTTTCCTCTGGTAAAGAGTCTTATCTAGACTACCAAACAATCCCAGTTAATACTAGCTCATGTTTAAAGTTACTGATTTCAAATGTCATTCCATCCTATGCTAACTATGCTTTAATTGTCAACTGGGAAATACAGGATGTGGACTAAAATAACACTGCATATATTTACTAGCTGAATGGCACAGGATATTGTGCAAGCACGTTATTTAATATACACTGGTAGTCTTCAAGGTACAACCAAAATTGAGTCCAAAATTTCCATTGCTAAGCAAAACATTTGTTAATGGTTTGCTTAGCAACAGAAAGAAGAAAGGGAGCAATTTGTTCTTGCCCCATTTCTTGCCACAGTTGTTAAGAAAATCACTAAAGTTGTTATTAATACAGTTCTAGCTTGCCCATTGGTTTTGTTTGCCATAAGGTCTCAAAAGGGTGATCACATGATCCCAGGACACTGCAATCATCATAAATAAGTTGCAAAGTGTCTGAATTGTGATCATGTGAATGCTGCAATGTTTGTAATTTTGAAAAGTCATGTCACTTTTTTCAGTGCTGTTGTAACTTCGGTCACTAAATGAACTGTTATAAATCAAGGACTATCTGTAGTTATTAAATCTGGTTTAATTTGCAAATTATTGATTCAGTATTGCTAGTTGATAAATTAGTTATACAGGGAGTCTTTTTAGCTACACTATATCCTGACAAAATTGTCACAAAAGGGACACTGTAAAGATTGCTATTTAATTTAGATAAAATTGACTCATAAAGCAGTGCCAGTGTTAATCTCACTGTCGTGTTATTGTCAGGTGCAGAAATTTAGAAGTAAGTGTATGGGTTGGTCAGAAAATGCATATATCCTTTTTTTTAACTACGATTTTTTACAGTTGTATGTGTGAATGGTCACATCCAAGGTAGTTGCTAAATGAGGACTACTGTGCTGTAAAATCCCCATCTTATTTTATACAGGTACATTGACGCTTCAAAAGCTGTGGCAGAGGAACAAAGTGCAAAGCTGAATTCAGTAGCATTAACATGTTATCTTAATACTGCTGCATGTAAACTGAAATTATTGGAATGGCAGGATGCAATTGAAAACTGTGCTAAGGTAAATATTTTTCCATAAGGTACCATATTTTTCGGAGTATAAGACCCACCGGAGTATAAGACTCACCAAGGTTTTGAAGAGGCAAATTTTTTAAAAAGTAGGTAGGTAGATAGAGGGATAGAAGGAGAGAAAGAGAGAGAAATACAGTAGGTAGGTAGGTAGGTAGGTAGGTAGGTAGGGAGAGAGAAAGAGAGAGAGAGAGAATGAATAGGTAGGTAGATAGAGGGAGGGAGGGAGAGAACTACAGTAGGTAATTAGAGAACTACAGTAGGTAGGTAGAGAGAGAGAGTAGGTAGGTAGGTAGATGTTTCCAGGTGTATTTATCCATGTGCTGGAGAAGGAAATTGCTGACAATCTGCAGCACCTAAGACTTTGTTTCTGCTGGCACAGCACTTGATCAATGTAATTCTCATCAATCAGTTAAAGAGCTTTCCAAAAGGGGGAAAAAAGTTTTTGCATTCTGCAAACCTTCCAAAAATGGCCCGTTTTTCGCGAAAATGGGCCTATTTTTTTTTTAAAGAGAGGCATAAATACCCTTGGGGGGGGGGGGGCTTGCAGAGTCCACGGGGAGGGGCAAAATTTTGCTCATTTCTGCCCTCCCCAGCCCCCAGGAGCTCTCTGAGAGCCTCCATGAGGCTATGTACAGCCATTTTGGTGAAGGGGGCGGGGTTTCGGGAGGCAAAAAATGCTGTATTCATGTATAAGATGCACCCAGACTTTCAGCCTCTTTGTTGAGGAAAAAAGGTGCATCTTATACTCCGAAAAATATTGTAAGTTCTGCAGTTTTCCATGAAGCCAAAAATCTCTTAAAATAATTTATCAAATTTAGGCACTATCCATCTTTCATCAAGGTTGTTTTATAGTAAAGCAAAGTAAAATCAGTTCAGATTATCCGTATCCGTCCCTGCCACCATATAGGAGTCACATCTTTAAATCAGTCCCATCTTTTCTTGGTATTATATGACTGTTGCTGCCAAAGGCCCGGAATATATACTCCTTTACAGGAGCTCCTGGCAAGCGTGTCATATTCATAGTTCCAGTCAGTTTTTCCTCTTTGAATCTAAATTGCTGCATACCCCAGTATCTTATTCAAGTGTTCGCACCATATATATAAAAATTGAGATTATAATCTTACATTTGCCTTTAGTATGTTATTTGAAAAAAATACCTATGTAAATAATCAATAGATATTTCCTTAAGCATTCTGTGTGCTGTCCCATTCATGTGGTGTATAATCATGCTGCAGTATATATTCTCAGGAATTTATGTATAGTAACAGGATGAATGGTATGCACAGAATACTTATGCAAATATACTAAACCCTCAATTTAGGAAAGTGATAGGGTAGAAAGTTTGTCTCAAAAAGAATATTTATTAAATCCAAATGAAAGTTTATGTGTGTAATATGTGAATGGGACTTTACACATTTTATACATGGACAAAGTAGCAAATAAGAATTTAAATCTGCACAAAGGCTAACTGTACAGTATATAGATTTGGTGCGTTGCATCTGAACTCTACTAAACCAGGATCTGTTAAATGTACACTACGACCAGAATAATTAAACCCCAAATTTATTACTTTTAGAAAAGGGAATCTTGTTAATTCCAAATGTCATAACTGCAGATATATGCAATTGACATTTTTATAGTTTTATAATTTATGTATGTTTATATAAGTTTACATAGTTATTAGAATAACATCAATTATGTAATTACACCAATGATGTAAATTGCTGTTTCAGAAACAGTGGACCTGGGGTCTACCATTTAGTCTGTTATATCCAAGTTTGTTTAATGAGTGTCCAGAAAATCAGGAGTTTTAGTATACAGATGGTGGATGTTAGCGATTTAGACTTCTAACTGCTTCAGATTTCATTTTCCATTAGTTTGAATTGATTGAATCCGATTGACTGTGGATTATCATCCAGACTATAGAACGTCTAGAATTTGTTTGCATAAAACACCTAAATCAAGTCTTAATAGCTAGAAATGGATTTTATTGGTGAAAAATATTATAACTAATATTCTCACTTAATAGGCTCTGGCCATAGATCCCACAAATACTAAAGCACTTTATAGAAAGGCCCAAGCTTGGGAAGGAACGAAAGAGTACAATAAGGCATTGGTAAGCATAAACACTTTTCTCATTAATATTGCAATAAATATATTTTTAACATTTTAAAAATCACTATATTACTTTATATGTAACTCAAGGTAGAAAACATACCTGATATTCTTTCCTACTCCTATTTTTCCCGCAACCACCTTGTGAAGTAGGTTGAACAGAGAGAAACCGACTGGCGGGATTAAAACTCAGTCTTCCTATTTCTAGACCAACACTTTAATTACCATACTAAATTGGCTCTCCCATTTACATATTGTTTAATTATTTATTTAACTTTACAGGTTGAGCTTCATAAGGCTCAAGACCTAGCACCTCAGGATAAAGGTAACACTATCAGATTGTCTTCAGTGATGAATTGACCTATTGCTATTGATGACTAAAAACATTTACGATACTTAGGACAGTATCACAGTATTGATGTAAGAGGTCAGGGAAAGATATGGAATGCATATGCCAGACCTGTGATGGCGAACCTATGGCATGCGTGCGACAGGTGGGCACGGCGCCATTTGTTAGGCACGCGAGGCATTGCCCTGTCAGCTCCAGCACGCATGCGTGCGCTGGCCAGCTGACTTCGGCCTTCTTTTGAGGCCATTTTTCACCTTCCTTGAAGCCTCTGGAGCACGAAAACTGACCCTACAGGCAAGCTGGAAATTCAAGAACAGACTTCTGGTTTGCTCATAGGGCTGTTTTTCGCCCTCAGGAGGCTTCCCTGAAGGCTCTGAAGGGCCAAAAATGGCCCTGTGAGCAAACCGGAAGTCCATTTTTGAATTTCTGGTTTGCCTGTAGGGCCACTTTTCACGCTCCAGAGCCTTCAGAGCCCCCCCCCCCCCCCCGGGGGCAGCTCCGGGGTGGGGGGAGGTTGTTTTCGCCCTCCCCCAGTTCCTAGAAAGCCTCTGGAGCCTGGGGTGAGTGAAAAAAGCGCACCAAAAGCAGGGGAGAGCGCTGGTCATGCGAACATGTGTGGAGGGGGGAAGCGAGTGCATGTGCGCTGGGTCGTGCAAATATGAGTGTGACATGCCTGTACATGACCCCCCTGCGTTCCCCCTACCTTTGGCACAAGAGCCAAAAAAGGTTCGCCACCACTGTGCTAGACTATCCAGAACTCTCTTTGCTAATCCCTGCTTCTACTGTGACATTTTGAACTGTTTATAAAAAGTGAGTAGATTGTAAACTGTAATGCATCTTGTATGGTTTTGAATCAGCATGGTGTGGAACTCTTATCTTTGGTTTAAACCACAATTTATAAACATGTTTTCCTTAGACAAAGGCTAAGGTAATACAATTTTCTGAATATTTGCGTTCTTAGTCTATTGCTTATGAAAAAACCCAATGTTGTATATACACATTCAGAGTGACATTAAATATATGATCTTATTTTTTTTTTACATCCGCAGCCATCCAAATGGAAGTACAGAAAGTCATGCAGAAAATTAAAAATGAGAAGGAAAAAGAGAGGGCAGCATATGCAAAAATGTTTGCATGAATACAGTTTTTATCTGTTTACACAGAAAGAGGCAGGATTAATGTGAGTCATTATGGCAGCATGCTTACATCTATCATGTGTTTCAAGACTCATACTATTTTATATATTTACATTTTGGATTTTAAAATAACACTTTAAAAAACCTGTTAAGCTTACCATAAAAACACTTGTGGTTGTATTTTAGCTTAAAATATAAAAAACTACAAAATAAAACATCAGAATGATGCTGCAAAGAGCTTGTACAAGTTCAGTAATATAAGTACCATTTTACATGTTCCAGATTGTTTGTCTCCCTTCAATTCTTCTAGTAACTTACATTATGATTGCAAAGTGTAATTTGTTACAGAAGTTGAAGAAATAAACAAAATTTCTAACTCAAATAGAGAATACTTTTATTACATTTTATTATAACAAAATGAATTCATACCAGAGTAGTGTTGCTCTATTCGTTAGTCTTGAAAGATGTATTTCCCTTGAAATAGCCATCAAGACAAATATAATAGTTACAGATATTATAAATATTCTGTATCCTGGATTAAATCCATTATTAGTATGACTATATAGAACAATCAGAATAAAATTAGATCAGGATGTATTCAAACTCGTTTTAACCAGGTATTCTCTGAATAGAAAAAATGCATTCAAATAATGCTTGTCTATTTACTAATTAAGGCACCAACACATTCAGACTGCCGAACACTAATCTCAAAACCGATGTGTCCAGTTCTTTTCAGCCTGGTTAAAACACTTTGACCTCTAAGAAGTGTCCACTGATGGTAAATGCCACAGGTTAAATAGTGATTTTTTGCATCAATTTGGTGGGTAGGGTGGGGGTGGGGGTAGGATTTTAATTTATAGAAAAGGTTAAAATAGAATATCCATTTTTATATTTGAGTGAAATATTAAAAGATCATCCAAGATCCGTTTTGCTGCTGAGCTTTAGTACTGTAGCATGATCTGAGGACATGTGGCCTGTTGATTACTCTAACCTTCATAGAGAATGGGCCCCTTAGACCCCATAACATTTACAATAGCAAATCCCGAGCTATTATCATTTTGTAGCATTGCCCACATATTTTAAAAAATGGATTTAAACTACATTCCATTATAAGCTGGTCCTCCTCCACCTTCTGGTACAACCCAGTTAATATTCTGGCTGGGATCTTTAATATCACATGTCTTACAATGGACACAGTTCTGAGCATTTATCTGTAATCGCAATCCTTCTCCACTTTCCACAGGAACATATTCATAAACTCCTGAAAAATAAAAATGTAATTTTAGTTTAAGAGACAATAGAACTCAATCAGAAAACCTCTTATCAATAAGAAAAAAATCACATTATTTGTCAGTACAATTAGAAAGCGGAGTGAAGTTGTCTGATAAATCCTTTGCTTTTCCCAAAATTGGCAGTTACCTGCTGGGCAAAATCGCTGCTCAGGTCCATCATATATAGCTAGGTTATGGTTGACAGGAATACTATCGTCTTTCAAAGTTAAATGAGGAGGCTGGTCATGTTCATGATTTGTACCACTCAAAGCTACTGATGAAAGCAAATCAAAACTGACTTTTCCATCGGGTTTTGGATATTCAATAGGTGTACAATCTTTGGCTGGCTTTAACTTTTTTGCATCTGTTCCTGAAATAATAACAACACGGGGGGAAAAACTGATAAAAAGAACTGAAAAAATTGACTACACATTGGTGACAGTATTAAAAAAGCATTTAGTGAGCTGAAAGAAATGCCATTTTAAATAGCTTTGTTGTCTTTGAACACTTGGCATACTTGAGATATTCTACACTATAAAGAATAAATTTTAACATCTTGATATAACTAGTTTTTATATTGGATAGTAAAAACATATTTTTCATTAGGGGAAAACATTTTCCAATTGCATTGGGCTAAAAAAAATCAAATACATAAACAATATCATTTTGATTACCACAAATGTGGCTCAGTTTTCTGTACTAAGATGCTAATTAAGTTGCAAGATTGTTGTCAGCTTTACTAGGTAGACCGGACTAGAAACACGACCAGCTAAGCCAATTCTACTTTATTGTAAAGCTACGTTAGCAGAATCTTGAACGTCTGAAAATACTATTCCACCATCTCCTTTATAGCCAGAGAAACCAGGGAAGGTCCATTCTGAGCTTCTTGCCCCACCCAGCAGCTGCTCCTAGGGAGTATCTCTTTGCCCAAATCCCATTACCATTACAGTAAGACACACATAGTAATAAGTAATGAAAATTTTTGGGGAAACTTCCTATGAGAAGTTGGGGGGTTGCATTTAGAAAACAGGACTAGATATTCATAAAGCAATAAACAATTTAGAAGTATTTTTATTTTTATGGAACAACTGCCACACTCATTTGGAACATTTATATGGCACGTAACTGTAGAAAACAGGCTGTCCTAGTTATACCCAAAACAGTCATTTTGACAACAGTCTGGCAGCTTTCTTCCTTCTATCATCTTTTTTCATAGTACATTTAAAAAGCTAAGACAGTTGATTTTACTCACAGTAATCATGGACAAATGTTTATGTTCTCTACCCTCCCATGCACAAACACGTAGGAAAAGAAAACTTGGAACTGATTCTTTGTCAGACTTTATACGCAGTTTTGTAAATTATTATGTTTAGCATTGGTTGCCTTTGTATATCATGCTAAACATAATAATTAAAACATTGCCAAATTAAAATAACCAGGTTCTATTTATGCAAATCATTAACTTTTCATCACGTAGTATGATGATTATTACAAACCTGAATGTCTTTCGAGATACAACTATGCAAAGTTCATGAAAGGGAGATTTCTCAATGATTGCCAGTCATTGCACTAGGAGAAATACACAGACACCATGCTTCTAATATTTATGCCCTGTTTATGAAAAGTGGCTTACAGAATCACAGACTATATGGAACATGATGGTCAAAACCAAACACTTATGAGCACGATTCATTAGTTTTTTTTAAAAAAAAAATTTTTTTGAAAGAAGTTACGAAGTTGTATGTCAAAAACAAAGCAAAGGTTTTATCAATTTACCTCCATGCTTTAGAGTCCAAGGTTCAAATCCTCTTAGTATCCAATAGAAAATACCAGTGTAAATCATTCCTCCATATAAACCCAAGATTCCATGACAGGAGGGGCGAATATTCCTAACTCCATAAATCTCTTTCCACACCCATGATTTTTTCAGATTTTCTTCATATTCAGGCACGTGAAGGCCTAAGAATAAACAACTAATTATTAAAAGGCTTTGCAATTTTTTTCTTTAAAAAAACCCCAGTGCTATAGGTTTTCTTTTTCATGGAGATCAACTTTTTCACATTAAAACTATTTTTACTCTGGGAAAATTAAATTTAAACGCCAATGGACATTGGAAAAAGATTAGGATAATGCTAATGTAACTATGTCATAACTATGGTATCATGATGCAATGAACTCCTGAGCTACCTCTCTAGAAAAGCCAGATTGAAATCCCCTAGGTCTGTAATTCTGGAGAACTCCACTGCCAACTTGCTCATGGAGTCAAGGAGCTTAGGCAGGGAGATTGCTACATAGCATAGAGGCTGGTACAGTATAACAATCCCAAATGAGCCCTAGAGCTCAATTTAACAAATAGGATTTCACACCTAATAATCTGGAACCTTCCCAAACAATTTCGATGACAACTGCCACCAGGGCCACTGCTACCCTGTCATTTTGGTTGATACCACATATGAATCATAGATGGACATATCTCCCCCTCTGGCTCCAGGCAGGGTTCAGTGATACATGCTGGATCAGCCCCCCCATCCACAGTCAAACAGGAAGTGATCATGACTATTATAGACTGACCTAGCATTTAGCAGCAGCATCCAAAAGTCCAGGGTCTGGAAAATATTGGTATGCTCAGGTATGTTTAAAAAGAAAAAATGTACATATGGTGTACTTTTTCACATCTGAATTTATTTGCTTTTAAGTGCCCTGCCTAAATTCTATACATTGCGGTATGACACAGATTAAAGCAATAAGTTAGTGATAACTAGAGACTTTCCTGAATTGCCAAAAGCACATATATTCTCATCATACCCCTCTTACCTATTGTTTTTGATTGGAGATTTTCATTGATTAGTTGATTGAAAATAGCTTCTGAAGCCAGCATTCCACTTTTCATAGCAGTGTGTGTACCTTTAATCTTGGGTACATTCATGAAACCTGGGCTACATCCAATAAGAACTCCACCAGGAAACGTAAGTTTGGGTATGCACTAAATATTAAAAAAACACATGCTACTAAGAGAATTTTGCAACAATCCATTTATAATAATAAACATTTTTGGAAATGAAACAATGGTTTATTTTTTTCTATGTGTCAGTTTAAGCAATTAACAGCTTGATCAATTAGTATATTATCAAGTTTGTTTTCCTACCCACCCCCCAAATCCAAGAAAGTAATCTTAGATAGCTATTACCTGATAACCCCCTTCATTAAGAGCTCGGGCACCATAACCAATCCTCTTTCCTCCTTCAAAGGTAGGTTGAACACTAGGGTGATGCTTCCACCTCTGAAATTCCTTAAATGGGCTCAAAAAAGGGTTTTGATAATCTAAACCAACCTAAAAAGACATTCAAGTAAAATCCAAAATAAACTTGTTTCACTCAAAAAATTAGTTGAACACATCCTTGTATTAATTGATGAATATGCACACCTCACTTTGGGATGCAAACATACATTTTGTAGCAATAGAATAATTTATTGTGATTCTCACATTGACCTATTCTTTTAGTAATTAATATAAGTTGACATATAATGACCCCATGATGCATAATTTACCATGAATCTAGCCTCTGAAAATGAAGTATCAGATTTGATGGATCATCCATCAATGCCTCTCATGCAGCTGATTTCAAGGACAAGCTGAACCTTGTATTTCTGATCACTTCAAAATCTATGTTAACATATTTTAAGTTTTTTTTCAATTTAAAACATTTCAATACTGCAAGGTAGGTTATGATGAATATAATTTAACATGCAATATATTTTTACAATATAATTTATTTCTGAGAAGAAAGTCAACTGGACTGAAATAGTTATATTTATATCCAAAATGGTATCCAAAAGAAAGAAAAAACTTTTTATGAAGGGAAATAAAGTGTTTAAACAGCATATTAAAACATGGTTTACAAATCACAATAACTAAATCTAAACTCACACTACATTGTGTCTTAAGCGTGTTGTGTTAAGTGTGTTGTGTGAACCATATCATCATGGTAACAGTGACTGGTTGATTTCTATTTGCCATGCTACAGTAACAGACAGCTGATGTGTAACCCATGCTCCCTAGTTTAGAAACAACCAAAATGTCTACTTAGAAACTGAAATGCTTAAAATGAAGGCTGTACCTTGGAACTGAAGTTTCATTGAAGAAAAAATATTTCCTCACGTAATGAACATCTACACTGAGTAATAATGAGTCAGACATTTAAATATATTTAAAGCATAATACTGAATAAAATGAGTTGTGCATTACAGACCCAAATGCTTTTATGTAGAACATCTTGCTTCGGTATGCAAAGAAGCTAGTTTTATTTAGACATTAACTTACAATAAATATAGAATACTTACTACAAATCCAACAGCTACTAATGGTTCACCCTCATTTAAATGATAAAGAAACGATCCTCCATATGTGTATCTGTCCAAAGGCCAGCCAACAGTGTGCTCCACTTTTCCTGGTTTCCATTTATTTTCATCAATAAGCCACAGCTAGAATATCAAAATTATATTATGGTTCATAATATACTGTTAAGAAGACCATTAAAAAGTACACCACTGACAATTTTGTATAATGAAGAATTGAGATTAATGAAACAATAACAACTTGAGCTTTACAAAATTTTAAATAAAAGTTTTGTATTTGAAACTACAATAGTGTATATTCACTTTATTATTCTAATTGAATAACAGCTATCAAATAAGATTACAGGAATTTGGTAAATGCAAGTATGAGCAAGTAGGAAATGTGCAAATAAGAAATATGGATGTTATTATCATATATTGCAATACCACCTTGAACTAGCAAAGTACTAAACAGTTTCACCAAAAGAAAAATACTTCCTTATGTATTAAACATCTGCAAGATTAATAGAACCAGAATTATGGTTACAGGTGTATAATATAGCATACCTCTTTAAGTCCAATGCCATAAGTCTGGGGTTCACAAGTCTCCCTCAGATTATATGTGTTGTACAATTGTTTTGCAAGATGACCATGACAACCTTCTGCAAACATTGTAATTTTGGCATGCAACTCTAAACCTCTCTCAAAAGTACCCTATAGCAATAAAACATATAATATCATTATATAGTATACATTTTAATTTTATGTACGCATAGTCATAAATACACATCTGTGTGATACGTTTTCTTTGTGCCAGACAGTTTTCCATATTGCTCCAGAAAAATCAGTCATTGTAGGTAGTTGGTGGATGATCAGAAACAGAATGAAATGGGTTCCAAAACATCCACTCAATAATAATAAAAATATTTTATGAATTAATGAGCTTTGACTTGAGGTTTGAATCTTGGGCAAATCAAGTGGATATCCTAAAACAACAAACACATAAAATCAGCAGTGACTTTGCTGATCTCTGGCATTTGATATTTACTGTCATGATTTAAAGCCAATATTAAATTAAAAGGCCTAAAGCTGCTCTACAAATTTTGCATTAATCACTTTTTTGTAATTGTAATTTCAGATAATACCTAATCATTTTTTACAAAAGTCAAATGATATCAGGCACATGTGTTACAGTAAATGTATTAATAAGAAATTTGACATTTACCTTAGGTGCACCATCTTTTTGGATGCCAACATCATTTGTGGCAATTCCTTTCACGCTTCCATCCTCATTGAAAAGAACCTATAACAAGGTCAAATACATATAATTTCAACATAATTGTAATTGTTGATTTGCTAAGATTCAGCAGAACTCTTTCTTCAAATAATACAAATACTGATTCATTTTAGATAGTATATGAAATGTACTGCAAGTTCAAGAAATTTCATTATCTGTCTATAAAATACATTATTACCTCAGCTGCAGCATAGCCTGGATAGACTTCAACACCAAGTGCTTCTGCTTGTTCACCCAACCAGCTCACAAAATGTCCTAGGCGAACTATGTAATTCCCATGATTAACCATGGGGAGGCCTAGTTAAGAAAAAAAATACACCAGAAATGCTTTTATTTAGCATAATAGCAAAGTAGTTTAAAGTTTATCTTTTGCCATTTGAGATGACAAGTAGTCATTGTTTCGTGACCCGTCAAAACCGCGGACGACAAAATCGCGCTCGACGAAAGCGCGCATTTGACGTCATCACAGCGCGACGAAAAAAATTAAAAATTAAAATAAAAATAAAATTAAAGCAGTTAGGTTAAGGGTTAGGTTTAGGGTTAGGTTTGGGGGGGTTAGGGTAAGGTTTTCGCTTTATTTTTACATTTATCGATCACAGCGCGATGTTTTCGTCGCGCTGTGATGACGTCAAATGCGCGCTTTCGTCGAGCGCGATTTTGTCGTCCGCGGTTTTGTGGTGGAACCCATTGTTTATGGTTTAATTATACAACTGAATAAACAGCCATGTGCCTTAGTTCACAAAGCTGTCATGCAAAAGTATTCTAGATAGTCCTCATTTAACAACCATTCAGCAACCATTCGAAGTAACGACTGCATTGAATGAGAGGTACTTACAACTGGTTCGTGTAATTGCGGTGGTTGTCACACCCTTCAGTCACATGAGGGCACTTGGCACACAGCTCGCAATTACAATGTTGCACTGTTTTGCAACATGGGACACTGGGGAAGCTGCAGGTTATACAAATGAGGATCATGTGACCATGGGATTCTGCAGCTGCATGGGGTTTGCCCAGTATCAACTGGGACTGCCAGAACTGCTGTTCTCAAGTCAGTGCAGTGCAGTCAGTCCCATGATTTTGCAATTACGTCACTTGATGATGGAGTTCCCAATTCCAATTACCATTGGTAAGCAAGCACTGCCTGTAGTAAACTCTTTGCTCTAAGCTGACATATTTATGTTGAAAAAGCATCCACCTTGTCACCTGAGAAAAATTCTGATATGCTAGAAATGTCAAGTAGATTGGCGAATTAAGAGATTGTCTTCATTAGTGTTTTATAAATACAGTAATACAACACTATCAATATAGACACATTACAGATAGTTCTCAACTTACAACAGTTCTTTTAGTGACCATTCACATTTACAATAGCACTGAAAAAAGTGATTTATGACTGCTCTTCACATGAGTGTTGCAGCAGCCCATCATCACATGACCAAAATTCAGATGCTTGGCAAATGACTCATATTTGGGCCAGTTGCAGTAGATTCATGTGATCACCTTTTGCAACTTCTGATAAACAAAGTCGATAGGAAAGCCAGATTTACTTAACAACTGCAGTGATTCACTTAATAACTGTGGCAAGAAAGCTCATAAAATAGGGCAAAACTCACTTAACAAATGTCTTACTTAGCAACAGAAATTTTGGGCTCAATTATGGTATTAATAAACTCAGGACTAGGTGTGCTATTTCTTGAGTAAAGGAAGAATTCAGGTGAATATTTTGCATCCCAATTCAAAAAGGCAATTTGTGTTAAACTAGTTTTGTATTCAACATTACCTGGAAGAATGGGAACTGGAATTCTATAGTTCTTTGTTAGGATACCAAATCTGTCTTCTGTTACAGGAGTATGTAGTGGAGCCTTAGAAAAAGAAATGAAATATCATGGTTTTAATAGAGAAACATTCAACTTCTTTACAATCATTTTAATATTTTGATCATTACAGATATTATTTAAATTGGAACATTTCATATTCTGTTTAAAATAAAAAATTATGGAACATAAAAATGCACCTCCTGTATGAACAAACAGGAAGATATCAAACTAAAAAGTCATTTTTATTCCATTACACTAATGAAGGTAATCAGCTAAAAAATGTTATTTGAATTGCACTGATAATTGTTCTCAAATACTTACTTATTCTCAGTATTCAAAATATATTAATCTAATAATTAACCTTCAAATCATTAATCTGCTTTGTAAATAATATTAAGTAGAGATGAACTAGAACAGGTGAACTTACTCCTCGTTCTTTCCAATCTGGAAAAAGTTCTTCCAAGGCACGAGGCTCAAGACAAGCTCCAGAGAGAGTATGTGCGCCAATCTGAGCAGCCTTCTCCACCAGGCATACACGGATTTCTTTGCCATGCTCGCTAGCTAACTGCTTGAGTCGAATAGCTGCAGAAAGTCCTGCAGGACCTGCTCCAACTATAACAACATCAGCTTCTTCTGCAAATCTTTCCATGCTTATCCCTTTCATAGAGGAAAATAAAATCATCAGATATGGTGTTACAATTGTTCCATTCTCTTTGATCTAAGACATTAATAGCAAATTCATGCAATGAACTAAAAGAAGATAGATGCATACCAAAACTTTTGTCTTACTGGAGAATTATTAAGTGGTGGCTACTTCTATCTATTACAATTGTTCTGCTCAACTTAACAAAATTTATGAAGTACTGTAGGTTCTAAAACCTTGTTTATGTTGAATGTAAAATAAATCATTTACAGACCATAAAACATGTTGCTGGAGGGATCTAGGACAATAACTTAAAGGCTATTACGATTCATAAAATCCATAATAGAGTCCACAATACAACTTCAAACAAAATAGATTTACATTTTTGCAAGCCTACGTTTACTTTCAGAGTCACAGTGACACACTAATTACTGTAAATGTTTTCTGCCTTATCTTTACTTAGAAAAATAATCATATTGAATTTTAATTCCCTATATGTGAAAAATAAAGACAAGCTATTAATAAAATAATGCATAGATATTGTTACATATTTACTACAGATTTATAGGATATTCTTCCAAAATAAATAGCAATAGCAATAGCAGTTAGACTTATATACCGCTTCATAGGGCTTCAGCCCTCTCTAAGCGTTTTACAGAGTCAGCATATTGCCCCCAACAACAATCCGGGTCCTCATTTTACCCACCTCGGAAGGATGGAAGGCTGAGTCAACCTTGAGCCAGTGAGATTTGAACAGCCGAACTGCAGAACTGCAGTCAGCTGAAGTAGCCTGCAGTGTTGCATTTAACCACTGCGCCACCTTGGCTCCTATAAAGGTAGTCCTCAACTTACAAACATTTATTTAATAACTGTTCAAAGTTATGATGCTAAAAAAAAAGTGACTTATGATCTGTTCCTGTACTTACTACCGGCAAAGCATCCTCATAGTCACATGATCAAAATTTGAGCAACCAGAAGATATATATTCAACATCCTGGATCTTATGATTGTCATTCACAACTTTCCCAGGGGGCTATCAACAAGCAAAGTTCCTTCCCCCCAACGAGGTTAGCCAAGATGTTCCCTGGGTTGTCTCCATTGTGTTGGAAATGTGGAAGAAAGGATGGCACATTCTACCATATTTGGTGGTCCTGTACTGAGGCCACGAAATATTGGAAAAGGATTAAAAAATGGTTAAAAGAAGTTACTGGGGCAAACATGGAATGGAGACCCGAGAACCTTCTACTAAGCATTAAACCAGAAAACATAAGCAGTTCAATGTGGCATTTGAGCCTACAAATAATTGTGGCCGCAAGAATAACTTATGCACAATTTTGGAAATCCACTACCATACCGTCGGAAGATGCTATAATTAAAAAGATCTATGAATGTGCAGAAATGGACAGAATGAAGGGTTGGCTGAGGGACAAAGGAGAAACGGAACATTATCTTAGCTGGAACCTATGGTATATGTGGGCGACAAGGAGAACAGCAGGGACTTAAAATGGGGAAAGTTAACATGGGTATTGTAATAGATCCCTGAACTTTGCAATGAGAAGATGTGGCTTAGAGACCTAACAATGAGGAAGGAAAGAAAAAGTTGGGCTGTGAATGACTGTCACCGCGGGGGGGGGAGGGGGGTTGTATGTTTAAAACGCTATTTGTATCTGTATGTTTTACGCTTTAAAAAAAAATGTATAACTAATGAATGCCGATACAAAAGGCTGTATAATTACTTTATATTGTTATGTATGATTTGTCTTTCTTATGTTGTTGTATTTTTCTTTCTGTTTTTTAAAGGTAATAATGTTTAATAAAAATTATATTTAAAAAAAAAAAAACAAGCAAAGTTCCTCAGTAGAGAAACCTGGGTTTGATTAACCACCACATGAGTCATGTGTGTAGTTCACATAACAACTACAGCAACCAGGTCATAAACTTTTGCTTAATAAGATAAGTTTCAGTCCCAACTGTAGTTATAAGTTGAGGACAACCTTTATAATTAGCCATAATTTACATACATCACATATATTGTGTAATTTTATTTGTTAAACACAATTTACTCTTTCCACTTCTAGGCTACTCTTTTGATTATGGAAAAAGTATGTATGTATTATTTAAACATTACGACTTACCTTCCCACCGTTTATCTTTCTCCCGGGGGTGAATGGTATAGTGAGTGGTAATACGAGGAACTGTGGAAGTCCATCTTGCTGCATATAAAGGTAGAAGATTCTCTTTTCTTGCAGACTTAAAGGCATACAGAAGATGAAGTGCTGCAGTAAAACAACACTTATTTTGTAAGCAACTTTTATTTTAATGATTGGTTAGAATGGATAAGTACTTGAACACTCCACTATTATATGAGAAAGTATATATGCTGTCTTCTTTCAGCAATCAAAACTGGGACCAGCATCTCCCTAAGCAACCTAGTCACTAAGTAAAGAATCGCATGAGGATTGGAAGTTTACAGTCTCATTTCTGATATTGCTGATTAAGCAATGGTATCATACTGAACAATTAACCTGTATCTCATTCTATAATTTATTGATTCCTATTCTATAATTATTCTATTAGTTTGAATCTATATTTTGGCAACCTTCCTCATGCTTCAGCCAATTTTCTTTGCAGCTGAATGCTGTCCTTTCCAATCTAAAGATTGTGTTTTCCACATTAATTAAAGATACCATGCAGCACATGTGTACAGGCACTTCTGAATTTCTTCTACTACAATGGATTGATTGCATACCAGTCTTTGTTTCATTTAATATTTGTCATAAGATTGAAATCTCTATTATTTGTTAATACATTTTGCAAATACAAAACTTGAAACTTTCAAAATATTTTGAAGCAAAGTTAAAGATTCTGCATCATAAGGTTGCATTCGTAATAGTAATGACTGATACTTTTCATTTTTTATGTTGCTTTTTTGTCAGAAGCCCTATATCAAGTACTCCAAAGATTGAGGCAGCTAGATTAATGTTGATATCAGCTATAACAGCCATTTTCTGTTTTTGGACAATTATTTAAATTTATAAACTGCTTAACTCCAAATGACTCTGAATGGTTTAAAACTACAGGAAATCTTCAACATAAAACCACAATTGGGCTTATATGGTTGCTAAGCAAGGCAATTGGTAAGTCACACTTTTACAACTTTTTTGCAATAACCATTAAGTGAATCACAGCAGTTGTTAAGTGACTCACATAGTCATTAAGCAAATCCACCTTTTACCATTGACTTTGCTTATTAAAGGCTAGCTGGGAAGGTCATAAATGGTGATCACATGACTCTGGGATGCTGCAATCATTGTAAATGCGTGCCAGTTGCCAAGTGTCCAAAAGAAACTCATGGGTTGCAAATAGCGCTCAGACTGTACACTGTCTTGCCCTGTAATTACCTAGAAGAGTAATAACTACATTCCATTCCCACCAATCAGAGGATGCAGCTAGTAGCTTGCGAAAGTGTTCCTATCCCATATTTTATTATTTGGTGGATGGCAAAAAGAGAGTGCAACTGGCCAAATAATTACTCTGAGGGGCATTTCTATTATCATCAGTGGAGAGCTATAGTTTGCCTACCTCTCAACTTCTTTTTCTTTGCTGTAAAGAAAAGAAAAAGAAGTTGAGCTGTGTTAGCTTGGCCGGGGCATGCCAGGATCAGTAACTTTGAAGGGGATGAAAGTAAATTTGACGGAATAGAACCAAGAAAATTTGGATAGCAGCATAGCAGATGACACACAATGAATTCTGCAGGAAGGGACAATACAGCAAGTAACTGGGAAGCAGCCAAACAAGGACTAGCTGTCAGTTCTCTGTATGTTGGGCAAAAAGGGAAAGTGATTAGGTTAGATATTCTCTGCATGTCCTAATCTACAATGTTCTTATTTCTAAAAAGAATCTGAGCTAAACCAAATAGTATGGAGTAATTTGAACTGGAATCAGAAGAATATGAGAATAGAAAGGCTATCATCTTGGAGTTCCTCCAAACAGATTCTTTCTTCTCACTAGCTTGTTCAGGTTTCATGTTTATTACCTTTTATGAAACTTTCTGTTTTGCAATTCATTCATTATATTTACAATATTATGCATAGGATCCTATTATCCTATTAATGCATAGGATCTGCTAATATGTTGTTCCACAAGAAGACTGATCTATGTTCAAACAAAACTACAGTATTTTGTAAGCCAATAACCTTTGCCCTAATTTTATTTCTGGCCAATAGGAGGGGGGGGGGGAGGAAATAAAACTTGAAGTTTGTGAGAATCTTTTCAGAGAAATTCTTTCTGATGGCCACCCGAACCCAATCTCCAGATGACTGTCATTTTTTTCACCAATTGTTTAATTATCTTATTTATTCCCATGAATTTTGGTCTCCCAAGATCAGAACTCTATCCATTTTTTATGTTGCTTGATGACGTTTGAATAAAAACCCCAATTATACTCACAAGTCTGAGTATGGTTTGTACATTAATTCATTTTATACACTTTATCTATCCACATTTACAGTTGCACCCAATATATACCAGTTTGCCTTTTTTCCACTGACAACTGTCAACTATTTCTCCAGAGAATATTTTGGTGATCTGACATTGTACCAAATTGGAACCCTACACAGATATAACAAGGGACGTAGCAAAATTAAAAATGCACCTCTTATCGGGAGAAAAATTATCGGGTTTTGTTTCTCTATTTCTAGCCTCGATTCTCACTTTCAGCAGGAGTCGAGAAACTGCGCTCTGTAACTGAGAAGTTCCCTTCCTCCTCCTTTCTCCCGAGCAAACACACCTTCAACTGGCACAACGATTTGATGTGAAATAAACGATATTCGTTAATAAAAGGGAGAGAGAGAATAGGAGAGATAGTTTATGTTTCTTTAAAGTTATATCGCCCTGAATAAAATATTGCCAAAATCACAGCAGGGGGAAAAGCTTCAAAACCCGAAACCATTGCCACACTTCAGAAAACAGATCGAAAAGATTGTTTCACCTTGACGTGAAAGCCCGCAGGTGGGAAACAGCATGGTGGTGAGGGTGGGTACCTTCAGACAAACCCACGACTTTATCTCGTGTGCGTCCACAACTCAAGGAAAAATCACCACTGGCTTTCCATTTTCCCCCACTTCTTCAGCTAAAGCAACATACACGCCCCCATGTTCGCGTCGAACTCGCGGCGCTCGCAATGCAGCTCGGAAAATGGAAGTGTCACACAGAGCAAAGAATACACATCCATTAAACTATCCTTCCCGGCATGCCCCGCGGGACGGGCCTTCCTGGTGTTTACGAGGAAACCCGCGAAGCGCTTTCTGGGAGTAGTAGTTCGTAAGTGCCTCAGACCATGGCCACCAAAAAAACGAAAGGACGGGCTACGGCTGGCAACATATGGTTGCTGTTTGTTTTTATTTAGTACAATCGAACTAGCTTTTCACTTTAATCCCGAGAGTAGTGAACCTGCTCAGATCTTAGAAGCACATTGTCAGAACTGCTTGGAATTTTTAACGAGCGTTCTTCAGACCGAGGAACAGCCTAATCATTTTCTAAGGGTTTTTTCCCCCCTCCCTCTCATCTTTAAAGGCGCACTGCGGAAGCCGAGGCGGGTGTAAAGATGCTGCAGTGAGCGTTGATTGGTTGGAGCGCGCTGGGATTTGGTCCGCCCCTTCTTTGTAATTTTGCGCAGCGTCGTTTATCCGTAGAAGTGACACTTCAATTGCCCTGGCAGACGGACGTCACTGGGCAAGTTGTTGGCAACGTCCTCACTTAGAATGGGGGGGGCATGACCCTGAACTGCCCACGTGCGGCTTTTTTTCCGATTAGAATTTTTAATCATTCTTTAAATTATAGGATTTGAACAAAATAAGAGCAACGTATTTTTTGTGTTCTGAGCGCTCAGAACTCAAATGCCAGATTAAAGTCAACCTTGGCAGAATACAGTAGTTTCCTTCTGTGTAAAAAGCATGCTCTTTATTTTGAGGTCAATGCTTGATCTTTAATGTTTTGTTTATCTCTTACATGACTGAAATATGAAAAAAACTATATTTAAATAAGTGTATAATCTGCTTTTATCCTGCAATACAGTTACATTGAAGTTGTAGGCAAAGAAATCCTAACTCAGGGTTGCAAGCAACGATATAATTGTAATTTTTGTTCAAAGGGGTGGTCATGGTATAGGAAATAAGATATTGTGCATGTTCTCTTTTGTAAAGAAAGTGAAACATTTAATAGAGATGATGACATGGTTTACATAACTGAAATACAGGTAGTTCTCGATTTACAACCACAATTGATCCTGAAACTTATGCTGTTAAGTGAGGCATTTATTGAGTTTTGCCCCATTTTACGACCTCTCTTGACACTTGTTAAGTGATTCACTGCAGTTACTAAGTTGCTAACACAGTTGTTATCTGGCAAGTCAACCACTGACTTGCCAAAAGGTTGCAAAAGATGTTCACATGACCTTGGGACACAGCAACTGTCATCAGTCAGTTGCCAAGTATCTGAATATTGATCACATGACCATCGGGATGCTACAAAAGTTGTAAGTATGAAAAATGGTCGTGTCACTTTTTCCAGTGCCGTTGTAAATTTGAATGGTCAGTAAGTGAACAGTTGTAAGTCAAGAATTGAATTGAATTGAATTTATTGCATTTATAGAACTACCTGTATAGGGATGTTTGTATTGTATGTGGAGAAGGCAGTCCTCGGTGCAGAGTCAGACTGGTTCATAGATTAGATCAGCACCTTAAATTGCACCTGAAAATCACTGGAAATCAGTGTAGCAACCACAGAATAAAGATTATATGATTGATGCAGATTTGATTTGATTTGCAGGGCCCTGCATTTGGTACCAGTTACTTTTCTTGTGTGGTCTTCAGAAATAGCCCATGTAGAGAGCCTTGTTTAATCAAAATAGATGGCAAACACTGCATGAAGCCAGTGCCCCAAATAAATTCACAACAGGATACCCGCCAAAGATAGACCGGTTCCACCACAAAACCGCGGTCGACTAAAGCGCGTGTCACTAAAGCGCGGTGACAAAACTGCGCCGTCAAAACCGCACGACAACAGCGTGCCGACAGAAGCGCGCTGTAACATAACCCTAAAAATAACCCTAAATCTAACCCTAACCCTAACTAAACCTAACCCTAAACCTAACCCTAAACCTTACCTTAAGTTAAATCGCGCTTCTGTCGGCGCGCTGTTGTCGCACGCTTTTGACATCACGGTTTTAGCGCCGCGGTGTTGTCGGCACGCTTTTGACTTTCGCGGTTATGTCGTGCCACGCGATAGACCATGATACCCCACATCCACCAGCACAAGCCATGGCTTTGCCTCTCTAGCAATGATTATGAGTCCAGGAGAAATCTATATCACAGACCTGTTCTTTCATGGTGAATGGGCTATCCTTTGTAGTATCACCAGACCCAGCAGACATCCTTCTTCACAAACTTCACCTCATCTTGATTGGGTTCAGCCTGTTTTTATCCCATCAAGCTAGGAACAAACTCCAAACACCAGTTCAATATACCCTGGCATTTCTGGTGCAGCCTGGGGTAGACACTTTCCCAGCCTTCCCTGCAGCCTAGATATTCTCTAGAGATCTTTCATCAACATATTAACCAGGCTTGACCTTAGCTCCTGAACCTATAGAAGAAGAGCTAGCTACTGCTTTAGAAACAGAGGTAGGTTCCTACCAGTTCGCACCTATTCGGTAGAACCGGTTCGTCAAATCTACCAAACCGGTTAGAAGAGGTTCCACCAGTGGACCCGGAAAGCAGGCCACACCTACAGAAGAGGTTCCAAAATTTTTTGAAACCCACCACTGGTCCTTGGATATGATTATTCTACACTATCATGCTCATATTTATAAAACTCAGTGCCTCTGTGAAAGGTAAGGATGACTACTGCGTTTGTGGTGCAATCAGAACATTGCGTGTGTTGAAGTTGTTTTAACGCAAACCAAAGATGCCTTTTAAAAAACAAGTTTACATCATATTCTTATGCACGCCAGTGCCATGTGTGAGGTAATTTAAGGTGGTTCTGACAAGTATTGTCGGCATCTTCATATCCGGTCACATTGGCGGCAAGCCACTCCCATCTGGTCACATCAGCGGCAAGCCACTCCCACAAAGGAGGCCACACCCACAGAGTAGGTTCGAACAATTTTTGAAACCCACCGCTGTTTAGAAAGTATAGGTGAAAAAGTAATGGATCAAATTTGTCGTGACTACCTTGTTTAAGTGGTGTCTATGAGTATATCTGAACATGCTCAAGCTTGGAATCTCATAATGTAATCGGACAAAACAAATGTAAACTATTATACATTTGTATGAAGATTGTACTTCATTTGAAAAGAGCGTCAATCTGTCTACTTTATGTACAAAATTATGTATGACATAACACTTGTTATAGTCTAGTTCAGATATTCCAATAATTCAGTAAGTATTAAAAAGTACACAACAACCAAAATAGAAATTGTCTTGTTTTCCAGGCCTGAAGCATCTGAAAGGGTAAACTATGCAGCTGCATTTTTCCAAAGTGAGATGGGTTAATAAGAAGACTGACACAAAGGTATTTTTTGAAAAGGAAACTAGAATAATTTTGTTTTGAGGAAGAAAAGACATTTTGCGCCCATTCCAGGAAGTTTCATCAGTTGTACTGGATGATGTGGGCGATGGGAAGACTGGTACTGACAGCTGAGACTAGAT
This sequence comes from Thamnophis sirtalis, assembly GCF_051295495.1. Classification (NCBI taxonomy): domain Eukaryota; kingdom Metazoa; phylum Chordata; class Lepidosauria; order Squamata; family Natricidae; genus Thamnophis; species Thamnophis sirtalis. The sequence continues at coordinate 56,621,146 of NW_028261390.1, read as the reverse complement.
GGTGGGGGATGGAAGGGTAGGTTCTGATAGGACTATGTGTGGAGGGGAATGGAAGAATTGTGTTTCTTTGCAGTCATGTGGTCTAACACTCTGAGAACCATTGAGGCTATTTGGGGTTTTATATGTGCCTTCAGGGTCACCTGAATCAGGTGTGCAGACTTCTTGGAAGCACCAAAAGGACTGCATTGTAAAGTGGGGGATCCCCCCCCCACCCCATTGAGGGAGCAAAGTGTTCAATCTAATATAGCTGGACTCTTTGACATGGAACCTGTTCTCTGGCTGAATATAAGGCTGAAAATGATAAACGTTTTCCAAAGCAAGTAATAATAGATATAACCCAGACGAATACTCTCTGTATAATGCTGGCTAACAGGTTCTCAAAGGATGAAATGCTATCCATATTTGGCTTGCAGCTACAAACGTGAGGAGCAAAGCCAGAATATTCAAATTTTTTAAAGTAATTGGATGGAAAACAAGATTTTTCTGTATCAAACTGAAACGTGTGGAATGGAATACTTTATAAAACTACATTATATATTCTGTAAGTATCAATAGACACTCTTTTCATTACAACGATGATAGTATTGCATTGCAAACTGCATCTTTCATTATGTGTGTGATGTCATGACATATGTACAAAATGGACAAAGTTTGCATTGCAATGCCACAATGCTGCTTTTGTCATTTTGACTCCACCCAAACTCAAAGCCCGTTCTCTTCAAGGATGCCACTAATACTCTTTAATAAAACCTAAATTTACATCAGTTTTCTGAGATGGGTAAATAATGTTTTGATGGAGCAGCTTTGAGAATCACCTATATTTAATGTACATGAATATTCCAGCTAGGATTTTATATTTGGTTGAAAAAAAGGTTTCATTAGCCAAAACTATGTTTACAGTTCTCTGTATGTATTTGAGGCACTAACCCACTTCTTTATATACAAATACCTAACCCCCCTCTCCCACCCCCCAAGTGCCATACAACTTTCAACTGATGTGTTTGTAGGTACAGAAACATCCCAGCATCACTCCTATTCTATGAATGTTAATCTGTGTCATATTTTGGGAAGTTCTAAAATAAACAGATGTAGCAAGGAAAGAGTGACTTTAAACAGAGAGTATCTAATTTTACTAAAATAATATTCTTTTTATTTTGTTTTTCTGGATATGGATTAGTTTTAAAAACAATTACAAGATTCATACAAAATCTCCCCGAATTTTGTGTGTGTTTGTGTGTTTTAATCCTAAACAATAGTTTTGCCATCAATAGCTTAAAAACTTAAAGATTTCTTTATTCTGATCCCCCCACCGTAGATTTATTTGTGTAAAGGTACATATAAAACTAATTGAGCCTTCTGTATATACTAAGTGTTCTCTATCTCATAAATCTCCTTCCTCTTTCCATCAGAAATAGCAGGAGAATAGCAGGAGGAGGAAGAAAGATTGAAGGAGATTGAAGCAAAAGGCAGCTAGACTTGGAAGGGTACGGGTAGTTAACTTGGAGGCAGAGAAGGAAACTGGATAGACCATCCCCACTTAGATGTCAAATTCAGCTGGCGTCTTTCTCAAGTTATAGCTAATCTTTGAAAATATGCAGACTTCTCATGTGTCTTCATCCATATGGATCCCCTGGCTTCTTTTCAAAACTTCTACTTTTATCAGCCAAGTTAAGACAAATCCTCAATTCAGTTAATTATATTGGGGAAAATCCTAATCTTCCAAAAATAGATGTTATATAAAGTGTCATAGTGGAGCTTACTCATATACAGCTCACTCTTGTCATCTGCTGGAGTTTGATAAGCCCAATCACTGAAATTAAGCAGTATTAGGATAATTACCAAGTTAACATAATAAGCATCAGGGCAAGAATTCTATACATGGTCCTTTAAGAAAAACTTTACATGTTATGCAATATACATAGGCATACTTTTTCAATTATAACATGCCTTCCCTTTTTCTAAGGTAGGAGAATATAATATTCAATATAAATTATTATGTATCAAATAAATTATTATAGACTTTAGAAATGTGAAAGTCTTTCAGATCGTTAAATAATGGTTGGAGGAAGTTATTCAATTCTGTTTTTAGCTAGGTCTTTATGAAAGAAAAACCTACACCAGAGGTGGGTTCCTTACCAGTTCGAACCTATTCGGTAGAACCGGTTCATCAAATCTACCGAACCAGTTAGAAGAGGTTCCACCAGTGGACCCGGAAAGCAGGCCACACCTACAGAAGAGGTTCCAAAAAATTTTGAAACCCACCACTGGCAAGGATCTTGTAACTTGACAGCTTTAAGACTTGCATGCTTCAATGCCAGAGTTTCTGAATAGCTACTTGGACCGACCTAAGTACTAATTCATAATTTCATATCCGGTCACATGGGCAGCAAGCCACTCCCATCCGCCACATGGGTGGCAAGCCACTCCCACAAAGGAGGCCACACCCACAGAGTAGGTTCCAACAACTTTTGAAACCCACCACTGTGTCAGACCTGCCCCTAGGAAAGAAAGACCCTTGACTCTATTTGATTGAATGGATGCTCTTTTATTAAGGTTTAGTGGTCAAAGATACCACTAAAAGTATTCCTGCATAAAGTTACAAGGTTTTCCTCCTCCATGGCCTCCCCCCTTAACCAGACTATCAATGCCCAATAGCATTGGAAAGCACGTTCTTTCCTAGGCCACAACTTCCCCAATTCCTTTGCTCCCCTCCCTCAGTTTATGGCAGGATGTCAGCACTCTTAGCGAAGCATAGCGAAGTTATCAGAGCTGACAGATTATTTAATTGTCAGAATTTCTAATCTTAGGAGTATTCACATGCTATATTGTTTCATAAAAAATAAATTGGCTTATATTGTACCATATAATTGGGTTTTCATTCTGAATTACATCAGTGACGTGCGGTGAGGTTTATGGCTGGTGAGGCTAGCGGGCAAAAGCCGCCCTATGTCGGACACAGCGGCAGGGCGTTTGTACGCCCGGTCACTGTGTCCGCCATAGGGGCGGGACGCCTATGTCGGACACCGTGGCAGGGTGTTTGGATGCGCCAGCGCTGTGTCCGCCATAGGGGCGGGATGCCTCTGTCGGACACAGCGGCATGGCGCTCGGTGAAATTCCCAGTGGGAATTCCCAGTGGAATTCCCCTGGATCAGTACTGTAATGCATAGTAGGCCTTTATCTCATCTCCACCCAATATTATTCATCTTTGAAAATTATCTTTCCAAATTTTTATTGATTGATTGATATCCAGAGTTATTATTTTTCCGATTAATTCAAGATAGCCAACATATCCAACACGCTGTCCTCATCCTATTTTTCCCCACAACAGCCCTGCGAGGTGGGTTGGGCTGAAAGAGAACGACCAGTCCAAAGCTGGCTTTCATAGCCAAGGCAGAACTAGAACTCACAATCTCTTGGTTTCTAGCCCAGAGCCTTAACCACTAGGCCAAGCTAATCTATGGAATATAATATATTTATATTTATGATACAAATATTCCTTCCTCAGATGAAAGCTGTTATCTCTGCCAAGACATCTTTATGCCCAGTGACTACATTCTCTATGAACCATTAATCCAATCCCCACTGTTCTTTCCCTATTACTCTTTTTGTAAAAATAGACAGCTATGTAAAACATAACTTATTCTTGTACTTACAGCATTAAAACACTTACTTGTAACATCTTGAAGTTTTATATAAATTATAAGCTGTTAGCTCAAGTAAAAATCGTCTACTTACAATACAGCTAATCTCTGAGAGCAGAGAATCCATTTTCATAGAGAAATCTGATTTTGTTTCTCCTCAAAATACTGAAACAGTAAAATATATTTTAATAACTTTTAGTGCATTTTAATAATTTTAATTATTTGTAGTTGAGCTGAAGCTGAGACTCCAGATGTGCTACACTTCTGCCACCAGAAACCTAATCTTTTTAAGTTAGATGAAGTCCATCACTTCTGGAGGATAGCAGATTTTGATAAATGGTTGAGAACTTAATGTTATTTTCTGGCACACTGAAAATTCTTACTTACAGAACTACTGCAGGAAATGAAAGTAACATTTCCTAAATTATGGAAATTATGATTAAATGAAGAATACAAACAATATTGTTAATTCTTAGCAATATATTTAAAATATTTCTGCTACCATTGAAGATATTAATTTTTCCTATAAATTAGTACTTTGCACAGCATTGAAAGAAATACTAAGCAAAGCACCTAAGTCCAAATAAAGCACCTTTCTGGCAAAGTTTGCCAAATCGTTCCAATTTTTTTTTTCATTAGAATTGATATATACTGTATATATGTGTTACATTTTTGCTGATAAAACAAATGAAAGGAGACTAGTATATATCTATTTATCTCGTTCTTTTCTTCACTAGATCGGTGGCCGGTTCAGCCTAAGGAAATTACATTTCCATTCATAAAATATAATGTCATTTATAAAACTGGACTTCCATTCAGAAAAATACTATGTAGCAAGATCTCCAAAACCAAGCCAACTATAACAAAAGACTGAAACTGATCGCCCAGACTAAGACCAAAGTCTAAGAAAAACAAAACAAAACTTCCCTTACCCTCAATGGCCACACCACAACAAAAGAAAAACTTGTAACAGTAATTAAAATATTGCCTCCAGTCCCAAAATACAGAAGAAACAAATATGTATATACCAACTCACTGAAACAAAGGACTCAGAAGCATATAAAAACTGACTAGATCATCATTCAACTTTGCCAGCTGCCCCCAGGAATACACCTTGGTTTTGGGAAAATATACAGACCTCCTTTCCAAAAGCATCTTGCCTTGGGCCTGGCATACATATTACAAATAAATGTTTTAATAATTGGTGCATATCTAGCTATTATCTATCTATCTATCTTGATTATTTAACTTTTTTTTTTTTTAGTGTTTAAAATGTTTGTAGTTTTAGCTATGGTCAAAAATCAATAATGCTTGGTGCAGATTTCTAAAAATGCTTACTTATGTGAGCAGGATTGAAAGAAGAATTTACATTGCATTCAGTGGTGGGTTCCTACTGGTTCGGCCCGGTTTGGCCAAACAGGTAGTGGTTTGGCGGCCTGGGTTGCTGGAACCGGCAGCGACCCAGGCCTGCCACGCTTCCGAACTGGTTCTCTTCTTGGCTTAGTATGAATGTATTACAGTAAGGATAAGAAAGGGTTGTCTTATCATTTTCCCAATTCCACTGATTTCTGCTTGTTTATTTTTTAAATGTATATGCCACCGATCTTCCTATTGAAGCAACTCTTGACAGCTTACAAAGTGGAAAAATATATAAAAACAATTAAAATTAAAATTAAATAGAGATTAAAAACTCAGATGATAGACAGCATGATGGGGTCCTTTTTCTTACCTTGTTAGCCATTCCCCCCCCCCCCCCATCCTTCATCGTTTAAAATTTAAAAAGATTGGGCCTGATTGGTATTGACATCAGTAGCAGGCAGAATCAGGGGAGGCTAAACCATCTCCATCTCTTTCTGCCTCATCCAGTTCTGGGTGACTGGAGAAAAGTAAAACAGATACAGAAAAAGATTTATTAGAAAGTTTCTACCCTGTGGAGCATTTTTGTAAACTTTGGGATTTTTATGTTCTGTAACAATAGTGGACGAGTAGCTAATTTGGCCCTATATCACACTGGGATTAATTTTGAGGATTATCTGACTGGAATATGACATTCTAAATCACCCTCCACTCAGAAAAGAATCTCATTTAAACAAAGTCTTAATTCACTCTTGCATAGTATATCATGATATACTGTGCTATAGGGGCATTAAGACTTTTTTTACATGAGGGATGCTCATGAGGGATGAGCATCTTTGAGGGATGCTATGATTAAAACAGGCATCAGATGTGAAAAGTCTTACAACTATTTGTACAAAGAACCATTGGAACATGTGAAGGAATTAATGATGGAATGGAGATTGAAAGGTTTCTGATTTTTTCTTTTTGTTGCAGGTAATCTAATGGTAATATGGATATCCCCATAAATGTGATATCCATACATGGATATCCCCATAAATGTGATATCCATACAGGAACTATTGTGAATATTTGCTTATGACAAATATGAATATATGTATAAAGAAATTCTATCAAATCTTCAATGACCTCCTTCTAAGAAACTAAAACCTGGTTAGTGACATTTTAAAAAATTTGAGGAGGTGCAAATTGTATAACAATACAGTAAAAACTGCTGAGCATGTTTAAATTATATGGAGTATATGGTTAACTTCTACTGTTAATTAAACATTTCCTATACTTGGCTGGAGATATAATCATATGAACATGTGAAATCTCCATTTAATTTCTTACAAATCCCTCAACTGTTTTAAATCCCAAATTTTCTTTGCTTTTTCTGCAGTTAACTATCATAAGCTCTAGAGGTCCTCACTATATAGCTGATATCTAAACAGGGTTTCTATTAAAGGAAAATTAATTTGAAATTTCCTTCTTGCCAGGTGGCTGAAAGAAATGTTAAATGCTCCATTTAACAAAGGACAGAAACTTCATGATGGCATCACTACGACATTATTGTTTCAGAATGTCATTTGAATGTTTTCCAAATCCAAATGGAAGAAGCAATTTGCTTTTTAAAATGTCACTGCATTAGTAACTATGAAAAGCATTAATAAGACAAAGAAGTGTGCCAAATCAGTCTTTTGTCTATTTATTTTGACATCGTCAAAAAATTAACTGCACTGTTCTGGTCACAAGGACATGCCTGACCAATTTCTTCCATAACTGAAGTTGTCACTTTATACAAGTTGTCACTTTATATCTGAGAGGGAAATGTGTGTGTTAAAGTTACAGCCAATAGTGACATCAGTGAGATAGAGGATGAATAAAATAGAATGGAGGGAAAGTTTGTGGAAGTGAATAAGAACTTCTCTCCTTTTAATATACTATATTCCAGCAAGAATGTCTGCACTTTCATTGGTGAAACTGCAATATATAAGCAGATGTGGGAATTCTAAACTGGGCAAAATACAAAAAATAGAAAAATAATTCTGAAAGGAGAAATCTCAGTTCTGACAAATAACAACAACAATAGTAATAATATCAAAAGGCAGTTTTACTTTACATAACTTACGTCAGAGGTGGGTTCCTACCAGTTCGCACCTATTCGGTAGAACCGGTTCGTCAAATCTACCGAACCAGTTAGAAGAGGTTCCACCAGTGGACTCGGAAAGCAGGCCACACCTACAGAAGAGGTTCCAAAAAATTTTGAAACCCACCACTGGCAAGGATCTTGTAACTTGACAGCTTTAAGACTTGCATGCTTCAATGCCAGAGTTTCTGAATAGCTACTTGGACCGACCTAAGTACTAATTCATAATTTCATATCCGGTCACATGGGCAGCAAGCCACTCCCACCCGGTCACATGGATGTCAAGCTACTCCCACAAAGGAGGCCACACCAACAGAGTAGGTGCCAACAACTTTTGAAACCCACCACTGTGTCAGACCTACCCCTAGGAAAGAAAGACCCTTGACTCTATTTGATTGAATGGAGGCTCTTTTATTAAGGTTTAGTGGTCAAAGATACCACTAAAAGTATTCCTGCATAAAGTTACAAGGTTTTCCTCCTCCATGGCCTCCCCCTTAACCAGACTATCAATGTCCAATAGCTTTGGAAAGCACGTTCTTTCCTAGGCTACAACTTCCCCAATTCCTTTGCTCCCCTCCCTCAGTTTATGGCAGGATGCCAGCACCCTTAGCGAAGCATAGCGAAGTTATCAGAGCTGACAGATTATTTAATTGTCAGAATTTCTAATCTTAGGAGTAGTCACATGCTATATTGTTTCATAAAAAATAAATTGGCTTATATTGTACCATATAATTGGGTTTTCATTCTGAATTACATCAGTGACGTGCGGTGAGGTTTATGGCTGGTGAGGCTAGCGGACAAAAGCCGCCCTATGTCGGACACAGCGGCAGGGCGTTTGCCCGGTCACTGTGTTCACCATAGGGGCGGGACGCCTATGTCGGACACCGTGGCAGGGTGTTTGGATGCGCCGGCGCTGTGTCCGCCATAGGGGCGGGATGCCTCTGTCGGACACAGCGGCATGGCGCTCGGTGAAATTCCCAGTGGGAATTCCCAGTGGAATTCCCCTGGATCAGTACTGTAATGCATAGTAGGCCTTTATCTCATCTCCACCCAATATTATTCATCTTTGAAAATTATCTTTCCAAATTTTTATTTATTGATTGATTTATATCCAGAGTTATTATTTTTCCGATTAATTCAAGATAGCCAACATATCCAACACGCTGTCCTCATCCTATTTTTTCCCACAACAGCCCTGCGAGGTGGGTTGGGCTGAAAGAGAACGACCAGCCCAAAGCTGGCTTTCATAGCCAAGGCAGAACTAGAACTCACAATCTCTTGGTTTCTAGCCCGGAGCCTTAACCACTAGGCCAAGCTAATCTATGGAATATAATATAATATTTATATTTATGATACAAATATACCTTCCTGAGATGAAAGCTGTTATCTCTGCCAAGACATCTTTATGCCCAGTGACTACATTCTCTATGAACCATTAATCCAATCCCCACTGTTCTTTCCCTGTTACTCTTTTTGTAAAAATAGACAGCTATGTAAAACATAACTTATTCTTGTACTTATAGCATTAAAACACTTACTTGTAACATCTTGAAGTTTTATATAAATTATAAGCTGTTAGCTCAAGTAAAAATCGTCTACTTACAATACAGCTAATCTCTGAGAGCAGAGAATCCATTTTCATAGAGAAATCTGATTTTGTTTCTCCTCAAAATACTGAAACAGTAAAATATATTTTAATAACTTTTAGTGCATTTTAATAATTTTAATTATTTGTAGTTGATCTGAAGCTGAGACTCCAGATGTGCTACACTTCTGCCACCAGAAACCTAATCTTTTTAAGTTAGATGAAGTTCATCACTTCTGGAGGATAGCAGATTTTGATAAATGGTTGAGAACTTAATGTTATTTTCTGGCACACTGAAAATTCTTACTTACAGAACTACTGCAGGAAATGAAAGTAACATTTCCTAAATTATGAAAATTATGATTAAACAATTTTTGAAACCCGCCACTGACTTACATCCTGCAAAAATTTAGAAATGGAAGATACATTTTTTGACAGCCCATCCTTTCCAAAATAGTCCATAAAAGAGGCAGATAAACTGTCCAATATATGTTGTATCTGGAAACACTTCAGTGTAGTGTAAATATTCCCCTCTATTCCTTTGTTCTGTTAATTAATTCAGATAGTTATATTTTCTTCATATAAATCTTTAAAACAGTATCATTAAAACATTTCCCTTGGCGAAGATAGAAAGTTGGTGGGTGGTGGAAGAAAGAGGTGTATGGAGAGCGGAAGAGTTATATTGGGTTTCTATTTTCTGGGGCCTTGTTGACAAGAGGAATTGATGCAATTATTGTTTAATGCTGTATGGTGTTGGCTATGTACAGTATACATGTGAGTGTATGAAAATGAAAATAAAAATTTCATCTTAAAAAAAAAAACATTTCCCTTGGAGTTGTTGAATAGTTTCTATAATCTGAAATAGCCTTGTTCAGCCTGACAAACCTATAATGTATACATATTTTATTTTATTTTTTATTATTATTATATTAATTTTTTATTTTTTATTTTTAAAACAAACACAACACAAAATCTTCCTTCTTTACATACTGTAGAAAGTTGGTTACAAAAGTCTTTCGTACATCTCTTCCACAGTCATCAAGCATAATTCATATTAACTCAAGTATTTTAACTCAGATATTTATACATGTTACCTTTATCATACCTCCATTTTTATTTGACTATAATTGTTTAAATGTCCTTCATTATAAAATATACCAAGATTTAATACATAACCACATACTGGCATTTCATTTAATATTTCTAAAATCCTCCAATAACACTGAATCCTTATGTCCTATTCTAGCTAAACATCCATAATATTTAATAGTTTTCTAATCCTCTTTTCCAAATCACTATTTGCAATTTTCATCCAGTTTCCTTATGTTGTACCTATACATATATATAGGTTGTCATCATTATCCCTCCTTTATTTGACTATATCCTGTATCATAACATTTCCCCCCTAATAATCAAAACTTAACTGTATCTAACTTAGTTCTTTTTTATTAACCTTTGTATATAATCCAAAACGATTTCTAATCTTTCTTTCATGGGTACCATTCAATATTCATATCCAATTATTACTTATCATAACACTACACATTGTATATATTATTATCATTATCAATTATTTATTTAACTATATGTATTATCACTAAATTTCACTAAGTTTAACTAGTTTTAAGTTATATTCTTCCATCTATCAACCTGTATCTTTCCAATAACAAAACAATCTCATATCTTCTGCCATTTGTGGTACCAATCCTCTAATCATCTTCTCTAATCAGCTTTGTATGGACTTCTCTTAGCAGCTCCTTGCTTATAAGATCTCTATATAATCTTGATGCCCTCTTTCTGTTTCCTTATTCAGTTTGTCAGCAGTGTTATCAATGCTTTTGCTAATAGAATTTCTTTCTTTAAGTCCATAGATTCTTTAATTTTATCTTCTATCTCTTGACTTTTGGAATAGATTTCCTCTCCATTTAATTCCTCTTTCAGTATTCCATTTTTTCCATTTTCAGGAACAAACCAATTACCATAGATATCAGCAGGTTTAATCTCTTTATATTCATTTTCCACTTCGTTTTTTTGAGTTTCAATCATCCCGTTTTGCATTTGATGAACATTTTCAATTTTTTCATCATATTTTCTTGTTATGTGCTCTAGGTATTCCAGTTTTTTCTCTACTATATTTGATAATTTCTGTAGTTCTGAAAATATATTTTGCAAAGTTAAGACCGCTATTTTCTCTTGACATTGTGTTATTCTAACAAACACAGTTGCTCTAGCTTGGAAAGTTAATAAAATTAAAGCATAGATTCACAAAGAACGTTGTTTTCACCTTTCTCTGATTGAAAATATACTTCAAAGGGACATCTGTGTGTTTCCCTTCTTATCACTCTGTAGCCAAACAATAAAACCTTGTGCCAAGTTAAAACAATCCGTGAAAAAAAAAAGTTCCGTTTTGAATACACAAAGCTCCGATCAACAAAACCTCCCAGCCTTCAAGAAGAAACACTGTTAAAGAGTTTCTTTTTGTATTTTTTTTGTATTTCAAGTTAGAAAGAGGTCCAATCTTTAAATGAATTAGAAAAATACCCACAGCAAAAAAGAAGAAAACTTTAGTCTATAGATTACAGAGAGTCACAAAGAGAAAGTAGAAGAAAACTTGATCCATCCGTTTCAAAAGGTTTGCATAGATTCGATCCATGAAAATAGCATTTAAAAAGTGAGATAACCACCCTCCAAAACCATTCCAAATTTAATTACGCCGCTTGATTCTTCCATTCTTCAATTTAAATTGATTTTTAAGTTTTTATAGGCAGTCTCTTTTTTAAAACAATAAAAATTCCTCACCAGCTGGAAACACTTTCTCTTTCCATATCCTTTCGTTTTGGAGCTGCCCCGACTTCATCAGCCTTGACTCGAATTTTTGTCGCTGTCTTGAAGAACTTCCCTTGCTTCTTTCAGGGATTTTGCAATATCCCCAAGATCAGCAAGACATATTCTTCTTGTTCACCATCTCTTCGGAATGGTTTAGGTCCATTTGGACCACCCAGCAGCAAAAGTGTTGGCTGTGGTCTCAGAGCATTGAGACCACACAATCATATCGTCGCGACATTGGCTCTTCCTCCCTATACTTATTTATTTATTTATTTATTTATTTATTTATTTATTTATTTGTATTTAGTTTGTCAAACATGTGTGAGATAACAGGTATAAGTATAAACATGGACATGAACACAGGAAATGAGTACGAATAAATGGGGACAGAAGGACAGGGACGATAGGCACACTGGTGTGCTTATGCACGCCCCCTTACAGACCTCTTAGGAATGGGGTGAGGTCCACAGTAGACAGATAAGGTTAAAGTTATGGGGGTTTGAGGATGTATTACTATATGTAATACTATATGTATTACTAGAATTCAAATTATTGATGGCTTTTGACAATGCTAACTGGAATTCTGGTCATTGTAACCCCAACACATCTTAAATATTGCAATTGGGGGAAGGCAAGCCTTAAATTTTCAAAACCTTTAAGATAATGATGGGTATTTTAAAAAAATAATACTCATATAGGAAGTAGTCTCAAGAGAAGAATACATAAAAGATTGTTCATTATTATACAAAAACAATGCATATGAAATATATTTTATCTTCAAACATTTATGAATTTTGAAAGCAATCCATTACATATTAATTCATAAAAAGAATTGCTGTATCATCATTAGATCTTTTAAAAAATTACTTTAATTTTAGAAGGACTAAAGACAGGCAAATCAGATTTTTCAGTGCTGTTGTAACTCTGGTCACCAAGCAAACTTGTGATCGAGAACTACCTATATTATTAATCAGCTACATTAGAAACAATGCCAGTATAAATATCTCTTTCTACTCTGTATGATCGTTTGACCCTCCCAAGATCCTCCAATTGGGAGCAAATAGTGATTTAAATTAGGTTTAGCTTAGGTTGCAGTGATGTGAACACCTGAGGATTGTCAGACTGCAATAGCTTTTTTCATTTGAGGACAGATCAGTTACAGAATCTGAACCTTCGCATTCTTCTTTCTCACTATAACAGTGTTTCTCAATGCTGGCTGGGGAATTCTGGGAGTTGAAGTCCAGACATCTTCAAGTTGACAAGGTTGAGAAACACTGCACTATAACATTTTATGAAGCAGCAACAATCACTGTCCCTTGGCATGACTGCTGCAGTGCTACAGTTTTCACAATACTAGAGTTCCTGAGCAATAAATCAGGACCAGAGGTTCAGAAGGCAGTGATTCAGACCAGGGTTAGCTTTTCTGTGCCAGCTAATGAGATAGCAAACTAAGCCTGCCAATTTGGTTTTATGAGACTTCGGCAAAACTATTAAGAGAGATTATTTTTAGGTACATAATAATCTTCCAATCTGAACCATTTGTCCCAGGAGTGAAGTTTTCTCTGGACTAGTTCTTAATGAGAAAAATATGAAGTTCTGTAGTAGTAAACTTAGTTTGTTTTTATATCAATGCAATCATACTGAAAGTACCAAGAGATTTCATATTTTGCTTACTAAGAATGTCATTATGAGGCAAAATCATGCTACTACTAGCAAGCTACCAATCGTTTAATAAAGCATGCGCTAATTGACAGCTCACTGTGGACCAGAGTCTATGAGTTTTATTGTTTATCTGTGTTTGTCATAGAGTCTGATTTATTTATAATCTAAATCATCAAAGTGGTTTAGGCCTTTGAGAAACAGGCATATAGTTATTTTTTTCCCTTTATTATCCAGATATGATTGTTTTTGCCAATTACATTATTTTTAGACTGGAACAGCAATGACTGAACATCGTATAAATATTCAGTTATTACCATACACATTTTGGAATATTCTCAATTATTTAAAAAATATTTTTTATCATCCAACTCATTCAGTGTAAAAGAATTAGGCTTCTTATAAATTTCCTTTATGTTCCAAAAATCAGTAAATTGTAAATTAAAATTCCTGCCATTTCTTATTACAATCCAAATAAGCAACAAATACCGGTAAATGATACAATCTTATATATTGCAATTTGGGTTAATTTACAAGCAACATAAGCATTTTCTCTGAAACTTAAATGGAGTCTAAAAAGCACCTGGCTTCCTTAATTTGGATGCTAATTGATCAAATATAAGAAAAAAACAGATAGTGCATTACCTAATAGAGAACTTTAAATATTTTGAACTGAATTGTGTTGCAAATCAGTAACCAGTGAATGTATTATTAGTGTTGCATAGGTAAATCTGCTTTTTGGGACCATTAGAATTTCCAAGTCATCTTCAACCCTGTGTGGAGTGTATTGCAGTAGTTTAGACATAAGATAGCATGATCAGCTGTCAGGATTTTTAGTTAAAAAAAACACACCTATAACTGGACACCAATTGAAACTGAATTGGCAAAGAAAAGAAATATTGGGGGGGGGGGGAGAGTCCGAGAGTGGGTCACAGCCAAAAGTCAAAATAGTTCTGTGGTATGACAATATTCAAGAGGATCTTGGATTTGGGGGCGTGTTTTCATTTGATTATACTTTTAAAGTTTTTTTAAAAAAATATATGCATCTGTTAGTTTTCTCATTATATTTGTCAATAATTTCAAGAGTATTCTATCTAAGGGCTCTGGGACCACAAACAAAGGAGTTTGGAGACCATATGCATTGTGCCACTTGTTTCCTTTTTAAATAATGTTAACAGAATTTAGTTGGCGGCATCTCCCCTGTTGATCTCTAGGGTTAGAAAGTTCCAACTTATAAAGTCATGTCTGTCATAACTAGAGCTGAATTTACTAAAAATTATGTCTCATCCAGAAATAACTGAATTGGTCACAAGCTACATAAATAAAACTTAATCAATGTAATAGAAAGGTATATAAAATAGATTACATTGAGATATGGCTCTTGCTTGAGCCAAAAGTAATTACTGTCAGATCTTTATTTATCAGACCATTAATAGATAGACTCAGTGGGGTAACAGACATGGCAGATGGTATTTTTGTTACCTAGAAGTTGCCTGAAATATAATTAAAGACAGCAGATGGACTAGAATTGGAAATGGGATAATGTGCAAGGAGTATAATTTTATTTATGATGTGTATTGCCCTCTTCCTTCAACTCTGTCAACAAATTGTCCAATGTTGTTGTCTAAATCAGAGATCAATAGTTTTTCCTTTGCCAAACATCGAGGTCAGACATTAACAAGGGGAAACTTAAAGTCAACTTGAATTAGAATTGGATTAGTAAAAAAGGGGAGACAATGTCAACCAATACCCCAATCACACCACCATATGAGAGAGAGATTGGGAAGCGGGGTTATCCTCTTTGGCCAATGGATGTTAGGTTACTTTAGGTTGGATTGAACACTTTAGGTTGAACTGAACCTAACTGACTACTAGGCTGCTCCTCTTCATGGAACATCTCCTGCAGCCCACACTAAGCATATATGAGGTGCTCGCGCCCTAGTCTTGCTACACAGCGCCCTCACTTCTGATGATGTTGCAAACTAGAGAAAGTGATATGGAGGGCCACATGTTTGAAACCACTGACTTAAAACTCTTTTATGTTTCTTCAGTGTTACTATTACTATTGCATGAACAGTAATCAAGAACAAGGAAAGAAACAACTACAATGGCTACACACTTCACAAAAAAGATTCAGAGAAAATATGAAAAACAGAAATGTAGAACATTTTGTAATGAGTAAAACTCATTTTTTTAATTGTAGGTGTTCAACAATTTGAAATTGTTTTCTCTGTACATATGGTTAGGCATCTTGAATTGTACAAAAGTTTATAATTTGTATTTATTTACATGTATAAGCTACATCTGTTTTGCTAAGACAAGTGAGTCTGTTCAAATTTTTAAAACTCTATTCCCATTTGTCTGACAACATATTTTCTCTATACTTTCTACGTGCTTTGTTTCAAAAGCTTATCAACTCTTTAGGTAATTGGTTTTATTATCATATTGCTCTATTAAGATATTTTTTTCCTGTTAGCCTGAGCTCTTTTGATCTGTGGTTTCCTACATCGAGATCTGCTTACATCAAAATGAGGAAATCTAGCGTTTTGGTCCTACTTTATCAAAATGGGAATGCAGAGACCATGTGAGCTGTGGTTCACCGACAAATGAGCGCTCAACAAAAGCGCGCCAACAAAACCTCTGGGAAAAAACCCCGCAAGTTCAAAATCGCGGCGATGAATGAGTGCAGAAGCGCGCCGACAACAGCGCGCTGACCGAAGCGCGCTCTAAACCTAACCCTAACCCTTACCTTAACCATAATCACGTTTCTGTCGGCACTCTTTTGTCGACGCGCCTTTGTGGGCGCACTGTCGACGTCACGGTTTTATCGCCACGGTTTTGTCGGGAGCGCTATTGTTGGGAGCGCGTTTGTCGGGTCACAGTGAGCTGTTTTATTATAAATCACATTACTGATTTGTTCCCATTATTTCTATACAACTTGCTCCTGTGTTCTTTTCCTTTGGATCTGTACTTGTAGAACTAACCACAATCCCCTTATACTTCAATCATATATTTCGGTCAAAGGGCCATGGTAAGTTCTCTGCACAACTATACTTGGCCTAAGTTGTTATTTATTTAATCCATATATTCTACATCTCTTACATAAAAAAATCCGTAATACTATAAACAAGTGTTACCAGATGATATTGCATAAGCCTGCTTAACTTCAGGAAGCTCACTTGATTTTGAGTCTCAACGTAGCACACACAGCTAGATGTTCGTAGATCTACTGTCAGCTTGTAAGAAAACAAAACTCTCAAATAATTCAGCACCAGTCCAGTTATAAAAAATTGAGGGGGGGGGGAGTTATCCAAATTTTTAACGTAAATCTGTGTACTGAAAGAAACTAAGGAATGGGGGGAAATGTAGGACAAATAGATGGTATAAGTATATTTTATTTCTTTTCATTTTTTAAATGTTTCCTTCCCTTCCCACAAGATAAAAAATATTACAGCATCAAACTTCAGAAAAATGTTTGATATTGTTAACTGTCCCAGTTTAAGCTTCTTCTTTAAAAAATTGATTTCTTATTTTAAACAATGAAGACAGACCACAATGAATATTCTTCATTAAAACAATATTACTAATGAAATTTCTGTTCTTATGGTGAGAACAAAGATGTAAGTGATACCTCCAAAGATCAGAAGCAATCTTGAAAGTCTTATATGTATTAACTGGTGATGCCATCTGCTGGATCAAAATGTGTTTCTTCACACTTTAGAAAAAGCTGTAGAGAGGGAACCAGCCAAAATAATGCAGAATGCTATTAAGAGCAGCAGATAGTTTTTCAATCCCTGCATAGGCAATTATGGGATGGAAAAGGGGGAACAGGAAGAGAAATAATATTATTTTGTAGAAATCGAAAGTATTCATTAGTTTGACAATGAACATATAGTATTTCTGGTACAGACGTACATGCATTAGAATAAATTTTATAAAATTATTAGTAGAAAGATTACTATTGCCTACTTTTTAAAAAGGGCATACACATTTTAGGGCCACATTTAACGTTCTGAAGCTGCACTTCTAAAAGTAATGGGTAGAAATACGATTTAAATTAAATTTTAATGAATTTCATTTACATTGAAATGAGATTAAACGTAAGTCTCTTAATCCAATTATTTTTCAGACAGGAACATAATTTTCCCCTCTGTCATGTTCAAAATAACAACTGTCTCATTTATCAACACAAATTTTGGACTCAGTTGTGGTTGTAAGTTGAGGACTACCTGTAGTCACATTCTAGACAAAATGGAAGAAACAGACATGCAACCCAATTATCTAATTTGCTGCCCCCATTTATTAAAAACACACTAAATGTCATAGGAAAAGGCAAAGATACTGTGTTCAGGACAAAATTGCTTTCAATTGTTCTTCATACCTTTATTTCTTTAAATACCAGCACTCCCCATACTGCAGCTATAAAACCAGGACCCTGGAAAACAAATTCGATGAACAGTATCTATGAATATAATGCTTATTCCTGCTTTGGTTATATTTTTATCTATGAAAACGTATTTGCTTCAGTCTTGCTTCCAGTAAAATTCAATCATTTGGTAAATGGTTGTATTTACAAAGAAAATAAGACAAAGAAAGTGGAAGAAAATACCAATTTTTGTAAAAATGATTTTGGATTACGATTATCTAAAATTTTATTATTCGTCACCGAGTATATCTTGTATCTTAAACTAGCTGTATTATGTTAGGGTTATGCTGATATTGTGTCTCAACTAAGAATGGGGAAAAAATGAATCACTAAACAGAATGGAGAGAAAAGAGAAATGCTCAGGGGGGGGAAAATATATGAGATGAGTAGCATGGAAGGATGGCAGAGAGAAGATGGGATCTGCAGTTTTCTCCCTGTTTGAATCCTGAATAACAGCCTTCTTTGATTAGCATTATATTAACTAAATATTTAATGGTTTATAACTGATAAATGTGATTAGCTGTTTCTATTGTTTAATCTATATATTTCAGCAGCTGCCTTAAGACTACATTAGAAATTCCTGCAAAGCAAACAGTTGTACTAAAGTGATGATAAAATGAACATGTAGAAAATCTAGAAATGGCTTCCAGTCGCTTATAAAGTTGTCTACTTCATTGTCTCTAATCAAAGGAGTTAATTTCGCCATTTCTGCTTTAATCAATATTTAAACCCATTTTTCAACAGTGTTTTCCTGACTACTTTTATTATCACTGTTATTTTATGTATTGGTAGAATGGGTACTACCACCAAGTTTTAAAACTACTTGCATATATGTGGGGAGTGATGGACGTTCTTATTACTTCCTTCCACGTGTCATATTCTTGGAGAAGAGGTAGGAGGAAAAAAAATTAAAAGTCCTGATTATAACTGTTACACAGAGTCTCTCAAGTGCACGAGTTGTGAATGTTGATCTTTGTGAGGTCATGGGAGGACTGGGAATCTTTGACTTTCCATCTCTATAATGTTTGTTGAAAACAAATAGAATTATCTGGTTGGCTTCATAATTGAAGGAGAACTACAAACAAAAATACTACAAATGAAATCTGACATCTTCAGCTTCTTCGGCCCCTTCAGCTGGTGCTGCAGGACTGTGTTTGCAGTAGTGCCTCTTGGTTTTGTTTTATTTTATCAATTTTTAGTACTCCCATTGGATCCTTTTTTATTTAACTAATATTTTTTTGGGGGGAGATAACAGTGTAGACCATAACACAAACAAAATAAGGTGGGAACTAATAAGGCATGGGAAAAAGAAAGAAACGCCATAGCACCAGCCCAGGTGTCATGGAGTGCTGTTACCTTCCCACTGATGTGGTACCTATTTATCTACTTGCATTTGCATGGTTCTGAGCTGTCAGGTTGGCAGGAGCTGGGGAAGGTTGGTAGCTCACCCCGTCACATGGCACTCAACCCGTTGCATGGCATTGCGGTCTTGAACCTGGGCTGCTGGCTTTCTAGCCAACAAGCCCAATGTCTTAAATGCTGAGGCTCTGCGCTGCTCCTACCCTAGGCTTAAACCACAACAGAAACAATCCAGGACCCTCCCACACTTATGTCTGCTCTAGAAATGTCAGATAGGAGAAACATGAAAAAAATAGGAATGATCTGTCCTGCTCTCCCTATTTGGAGCTTTCTTGATTAATTCATAGATTGGAGGCAACTGTTTTGCATAAGCACAATCATTTGCATAAGCAGAGCAAGATGAAAGTCAATTTAAAATTTGAGATCAAGTAATATTCTCCCAAGGAATAACATAGCATACAATGCATTGCATAGGAAGAGTCCTTGAAAGCAGCATAAAAGAGATGCTTCAGCAAGTGTTCATCTCCCATTTATTA
Organism: Thamnophis sirtalis; assembly: GCF_051295495.1. NCBI lineage: Eukaryota > Metazoa > Chordata > Lepidosauria > Squamata > Natricidae > Thamnophis > Thamnophis sirtalis. The sequence continues at coordinate 56,601,630 of NW_028261390.1, read as the reverse complement.
ACCAAGAATTTCTCTTGATACTTACAGCAGTGATTATTGGGAAGCTCACAACAGCGCTGAGATAGTGGTTTGCTATAAACCAGCAGCAATTGGCTATTGCCCATAATGTGCCAGAAATAAATCCTGACAAGAGGTAAGAAAAAAGATTACTGTAGCATTATATCCTGGACAGCTCCCAAATGCCATATTCCTTCAAGGACACATAGAGTCACTGCTCTCCCAATATCTTTGGGATTTCCTTCCTTGATTTCTTTTTCTTATTATTTATAGGAGAGAAGAAGATATTTCTGCAAATCCTGAGCTTTCTCTGTGCACCCAAATATTCTCTCTCAGATCAAGGCTATCTGGAGAAAGAATTTATTATTTATATACACAGAATTTAAGCTACATAAGACTGGAGGGCAATTTGGAATACAGTTCATGTTAAATCTTAAGACTGTATGCAAAATATAGCACGGAATCGTGGCTTTCGTCTATTTATATGCATGATTTAGTTCTGATCCTTAAAATGGACTTGTATCAATCTTCCAATCGGGTGAAATATTTTTTTTGCTTGTTTTCTCTAATGTTTCTAATGTTTGACATTAGAACATGCAAAGAATCGATATTTCTGGAGCTGGAGCTCCAGCAGACTGAGCTAAAGGGATTTATTTTTCTACTTATTTTATGGTTTTTCTTTATGAATTCTGAACAAACACACTAAATTAAATTAATATTCAATTAGGAATCATGGTATTTGATCTCAAAAGGCACTAATATCAAGCCCAGAACAGCAGGCATCATTAAAAGGTACTTACTGACAAGATACATATTCCAAATAGCTTATAAATCTGAATAAGGTCTTTGCTTTTGCTTGAAAATTATACCTGGTATTATGGCTGCAGGATAAACCTTAGGGTTATTTTTCATTGCTGCACAGTAGATCAGAAAGTAGATAGTACTTGTAAGGAAGATGCCACTGAAGTGGGCAAATACATAGTCTACATCTGAAATAAATATCAAAAGATATACAATATATAAATATATATATTTAAGACATATGTTCAAGAAGTTCACCGATGTTATTCATTGATTTGAATAATTTAAATGATTTAAATGATTTAAGTAAGAATGATCTTACTTAGGCAAGATCACATGTTGCAATCATTCATAGTTTATTAACTGGGAGATTTTTGTTCTAATTAATCAACATTTGCATATATCTATCAAAAATAAGCCATCTAAATAGAAGACCCATAAAAGTTGGGAATACCCTGGACCACAAGACTTATAGTACCTGTGCTCTTTGAGTAAAAATAATGTCTTATTCCTATTATTACATATATGTACCCCCCGCCCAACAGTCCCCCTTTTTAACTTTTCTTTTACATTTTAAAAAAGTTTTTAAAAATACTGTGTAATATTTTTATACAGTATTTTGTACAATGCATTCATACACTGAAGCTATTTTATACTTAAAATTATATCTTAAAATTGCTGCCCGAGAGTGTTTATTTCTTTTGCTGAAGATGAGTAGTACTTGCAAACATTACTATTTCAGACAGCATGTGATTTTCACTATAGAAAAAAAAGTTTACTCTCTATTTTGCACAGGATGGTGGATCATTCTCTCCTCCTGCTAGACTAACAAGGTTTTAGAGGACAGAACATACAATGGAATGGGAAGAAATCCATTGTGATCTGAAATAGACATTGCCCAGAGTGCTAAGGAGCGGGCAAGTCTCAAGATTTTGGAGCCCCAATTCCTGACCATGTTAGTCTTCCCCTGAAATCCACAAAACAAGCAATACAAACAGACATAAAGTGCATAAAGAGAACACTAAATATGTGGCCTTCACTATCCTTACTTTCACTAGCCATACTTTTTTGTATGCAGGGTTGTAAAATATATACTTAATGCAGAATCTACAATAAAGAGTTTCATTTTCCCACAATTTGGGATGCTTTTTGATGTAATGTGTACAATTTACAGATGGCTTTTTACTTATAAAGTACATTTTTTGTGGTCTGTTTCCACAATCTAGTTCTGTGATGGCGAACCTATGGCCCGTGTGCCACAGGTGGCCCGCGGAGCCATTTGTCAGGGCATGCGAGGTGTTGCGCTGTCAGCTGGCCAGCAGGCATGTGCACGCTGGCCAGATGACCTTGACCTTCTTTTGAGGCCATTTTTCACTCTCCAGAGGCTTCCCTGAAGCCTCCAAAGTGCAAAAAAACCAGTCCTGCAGGCAAACAGGAAGTTAGGGAATGGACTTCCGGTTTGCATGTAGGACCGTTTTCACCCTCCGGAACCTTCAGGAGGCTTCCCTGAAGGCTCTGGAGGGCGAAAAATGGCCCTACAGATAAACCGGAAGTCTCTTCTGGTTTGCTCATAGGGCTGGTTTTGCCCTCCAGAGCCTTCAGGGAAGCCTCCTGAAGGCCCCTGAAGGCTCCGGAGGTCGAAAATTGGCCATATGGGGAATCCAGAAGTTTGGGAATGGTGACTTCCAATTTGTCCATAGATCTGTTTTTTGCCCTCCGAAGCTTTCAGGGAAGCCTCCTGAAGGCTCTGGAGGTTGAAAATCGGCCCTATGGACAAACTGGAAGTCACCATTCCCAAACCTCCAGATTCCCCATAGGTCCGTTTTTTGCCCTCCTCCGGAGGCTTCAGGGCATCCGGGTGGGGCGGGATGCTGTTTTCACCCTCCCCAGGCTCCTAGAAAGCCTCTGGAGCCTGGGGAAGGCGAAAAAAACACAGCAAAAGCTGTGATCGTCCGCATGCGAACTGGGGGGGGGGAGTCACGTGCATAGGATTATGGGTGTGGCACGCCAGCGCATAACTCCCCTGTGCTCCCCCCGCTTTTGGAACATCAGCCAAAAAAGCTTTGCCATCACTGGTCTAGTTATTTGGAGTTGCTTGGCTTGAGGAGAACCTCAGTAAATAGCAAGGGCAATCTCTTGCTCTGTTTTAATGTCATCATTAAAGCGTATAACAATAGCATAGTATTATATGATATTTTACTTAAATCAGCATATTTTCTTAACCTGTATTTATCAATAAATAAATATAATAAATAACACAATACATTTAGGATCAAGCCAAATGATATGTATTTATTTTTCTAAAGCAAACAATTGATTTTAGGACAAAAAAAATCAGCTAAATATATCTGAAATCTACTTCTGAGCAAAGTAGCATGAGAAATGTAAAAGGAAACATGTAAACCAGGGGTGGGTTTCAACCGGTTGGTCGGCGAACCCGGAAGTAAGTAACTTCCGGGAACGGCGAAGGGCCCACCCGCCCGCCCTCCTTACTGGTCTTTGAAGGCTTCTGCGCTTCCACGCAGGCGCATGGCACATACAGCGCCTGCGCGATTCTCCGCGAGCAGCTGGATGGCACATACAGCGCCTGCGTGAGTCTCCACGAGCAGCTGGAGCATCGCGCAGGTGCTAAGACGCATGCGTGAACTGCGCACGTGCACGAGGACGCCGCTGGCCCCGTTCCAACCAAACCGGTTGGAACGGGATTAGCAACCCACCCCTGATGTAAACAATTTCCCTCCCTTCCATATACCATAAATGGCCACAGTTATCTTCTAGGATCTATGATTTTCAGAAGTCATCTGCTTTTACCAAATTGACTGGCTCCTGTATACATAGTCCCATTTCTTCTGCCATGGTCCTTTATGTAAAACACAGGTACAAAACTAGAGCCGTAGAATATCCCAGCTATCATAGCCAGAAAGCAGCCTCTGGAAGGGAAAGAAACACAGAAATACTTTACATTGACTTAGTTACAACATTAATTGCACATGAAAACAACACTGCGGGTGAACAGCTACTGATTTTCAGGAATTATTATTTATGAGGAAACAGCAAAAGTTCTTGACTGCAACCAAATGTTTAGCTTACCAACTCTTTGTCTAACAGCGATCACAGAATGCAAGAGAGGGAATAAGATGGGAGAGGAAGCTGCCTTGAACTTACACCATTCTTTTTCTTAACGGAGAAAGGTTGTCCACCCAAGATACATCACTCCTGTTTTCAACTCTGTATTCAGAAGTGTTGATAGACTGTTGATGAAAAATCAAAACATTTGTTTTTTTATGATTTCCAAAAGCATTTGAATGCATTTAAAGTTGGACTTAAAGTTGGACTGTCTATTCTTGATAGACAGAACAGTGCCTAAGTGAATTGTGGTACAATGAAAACTATTTTGTTTTGAAAATCCAGATCAGCACCATTCTCCTGCTTCTTGAATTTATAGCACCATTTATAATAATTAGGCAAATTATACATTATTTTGTAACTTTTCATTTCAAGTTGCAAATCAATGCACACCTTTCTAAATGAAATATGAGGGGACATGAATTAAATTAAACTGTTAATATGCTTTTTGTAAAAAAAAGAAGTTGATTATACATTAGTGGAAGAAAGAACTGCCCCACTTGTTCCCAAAATAGTTGGAGGTAAAATCTATGAACACATATTCTCTGAAATTATACAAATGTAAGGTAAGAGCTGTGGTGGTGCAGTGTTTAGAATGCAGTGTTGCGGCTAGCTCTGCTCAGTTCCAGGAGTTCTATTCTGACCAGTTCAAGGTTGACTCAGTCTTCCAATCTTGAAGTCTACTTACCTTTATCACTAATCCTGCTGCTGAAACAAACTTTTTTTTTAGGGAAAAAAGTAGTTGATAGTTTTTAGCCACCACCTTGAAAACTATAACAATAACAAAAAGAAATGTACCTGTTCTCTTAATAATGGAGTGCTTTCTGAAGATGGTGAAGAGCTTTGAACTTCACTTTTTATGAAAAGAAATATGATGGAGCTGCAGAGAGAAACATCAATAGTCATCCATACAGTTAGGCAGTATATGTTTGAGCTAACTGGTGTTTTTCTCTTTACTATCTAAACAAAAGGATATTTACATATTTTCTGAACATTTGTAATTTTAAAACAATCCAATATTTTTTTTTTTATTTTTCATTTTATTAAGCATTTATAGGCCGCCCTTTTCCCTGAGGGGACTCAGGGCGGCTTACAATAATAGGGGAGGGGAGTGCAGGACAAAACACAAAAAGAAAATGTGAATAAAAATAATTAGCAATAAAAACCCAACATTCATTCAACATTCGGGAGGGGCGAGAGTAGAGTCTTATCCCCAGGCCTGTCGGGATAGCCAGATCTTGAGGGCTATGCGGAAGGCCTGGACGGTGGTGAGGGTGCGGATCTCCACGGGGAGATTGTTCCATAGCGTCGGAGCTATTTTCTTAGAACATACAGAGGAATCTAATGGAATATCCTTTCTAGTAAAACATGCTTAGATTTTACTTAGGTCACAAGCATAAAATAGAAACACTTTGATTCACCTGATTTTGAATGATTATTTATAGATATTTTAAAATCAAAGTATGTAACCATTAAGAGAATGATAATGTTTTCAAAAACCTAAGTACTGAAAGTGCTGCTCCGATGTAATTCAGAACTGGTTTTTTGACTTCTTCTGGGTCAATTCCAAACCAACCAAATCTATGAAAGGTAGATTAAAAACATGTATTATTTTCTCCAAGTTTCACAATTACTTTCAGCTGTAGAAATGAAATTAGCACAGGGAAAGAAGAAAAGGATATAGTTACAGATAATCAGTAATAGTAACTCTTACACTAATATATACATATATATTTGTAAATACATATTTTTATATGAATACATACTCCTCTGCTTGTAATGAATTGTGCAAGAGGATTTATATTCTCTTGCTCAGAAGATCAAATTTTTAAATATTAGCGTACTGGTTATATTTGATTGTAATTATTCCATATTTATTTGCTCCTATGATAGCTTGAAGTAGTTATAGACCTCTTTTGGCAGATTATGTCTTCTCCTCCCAATCTCCCTATCATTAAATTGGATAATTTCACTATAAATAAGAGCATGTAGAAATGCTAATAGATATTAAACGCTTAATAAATGCTAGTCTGTTGGAGGCAATTATGTTTGTATTGTAGAAGAGCTTTAAAATGTTACAAAATTTAGATCAGAGATTGCAACATTGACTCTTTGAATGTTGTTGAACTCTAGATCCAGTGGTGGGTTTCAAAAAAATTTCGAACCTACTCTGTGGGTGTGGCCTCCTTTGTGGGAGTAGCTTGCCGGCCATGTGACCTGGTGGGAGTGGCTTCCAGCCATGTGGTTTTTCTCTCTCTCTCTCCCTCTCTTTCCTTCCTTTTGTCTCTCTGTCCCCTTTTCCTTTTTTTATTTCATCTCTCTCTCACTTTTTCTTTTTTTTCTTTTTTTCTTTCTTCTTTTCTTTCTCTCTCTGTGTGAGTCTGTGTCTGTGTGTCAGTGGTGGGTTTCAAAATTTTTTGGAACCTCTTCTGTAGGTGTGGCCTGCTTTCTGGTGAAACCTCTTCTAACCGGTTCGGTAGATTTGACGAACCGGTTCTACCGAACTGGTGCGAACTGGTAGGAACCTACCTCTGTCTAGATCTCACTGTGCACCATAACTGCAGCTTGATTATTCCTGCTACATGCAGATATACAAATAAATGCTTTCTGATATTGAACATATCATCCAGCAACTTCTAAAGGACCACACATTGCTCACCCTTGATGGCTCCCTGCTGGAGAGATTTATTTGTATATCTTCATGTAGTAGGAATACTCAAGCTACAGTTATGGAGTTTCCCTAATTAATGATTTCACTGTGTGGAAAGGCAGGCAGGCAAGGAGACAACTTATACAACTAAACTATTGCATTTTAAACACTTGAAATATCATGCTCTTTAGGGATAACACTATTTTGAAGATTTTGTAAAAAATTAAAATTCTTCTAAGATACAAACATATTATTGCCTCTAACAGACTGACACCTATTAAACGCTTAATGCTTATTAGCATTTCTACATGCTTTATGTTATGGTGAATTTATATAAGGGGGTGGGGGGAAGAGAGGGGAAAGAATCTTCCAAAAGAGGTCTGCAACTTCTTGAGGCCACCAATGACAAGTACATATTTCTAAACTTAATCTTGTGAGCAAGAGAATGTAATCCTCTTGTACAATTCATTACGAATAGGTATGATGGAAATCAGCAGCCCCCAACCTTTTGGGTATCAGGGAGCGGTTCCATGGAAAAAGGCTTTTCTGTGGACCGAAGGCAGTGTGGTTTTGCGTGTTGCCTGCATACCACAGACGGGGCTTCGCTTGTTTGCACAGCCCAGTTGCTGTGGACCGGTGCCACTCCATGGACCGGAGATTAGGGACCTCTGATGTAAAGAAGAAAATCTTTCTCCAAGAAGTTTATTTTTGATCTTTGATTAAATGGTACAAATATATGGTTGGCTCCAAGAGTAAATGTTAAGCATGCATCATGTTTACCTTGAACTTGCCCAGCCAGTTAGCAAGTTAAAAGAAGCCCAGATTAAAAGGCCAAGTCCTAACCCAATGGTTTTAACAATTGGAACAACTGTTACATTACCTGCACACAAGAATGAAACCCATTGATTAGACAGACATAGTAACATCTATGTGTTTGCATAATTATAATGACCTACAATAATTACCATTACAACTTTTAATGCATATTATTGTTTGATGGATAATTGTATGGATATTGGGCATGCGTAACTCATATTCAAATGCAGAAGGGATATGTGGGATTTTGCAGATTACAGTAGTTTTATTTCTTACTATGCTCATCGGCTATGCACTGTACTGACTACAATGAAACAAAGCATAATTCACAAACATTATACATTCCAATCCTACATGTAAGGAAATATAGTGAACAATCAAGAAAATTATATAAAGCAGTTCTCACATACTGTAATATAGCCTCACAACATGATAAAAAGGTTCCTGGTGGACAGGACACATCAAAAGTCTCCTCTGAGACTTTTGATGTGTCCACTTCATTATATTATCATATCTAAGTTTTTTGTTTGAGGCAAACACCCTTAAAATATAACCTGTTATTTTCTAATATGGAAAATTAATGAAAATCTTTTTCTAACTTACTACGTATAATAATGTCATTAGTGCACCATTCTTTCTGAAGAAGGTCAGAATGGCATACTAAACAATTAAGAACAATTTCTAATAAAGACAAGTACATAACATTAAAAACAAAATAAGTCCCCATAAAACAAGATCATAAAATATTAACATCATTTAGATTTCAGAACACTTGTTACCCTGCAAATGCCCAGATGAAACAGCGAATCTTTACTTGTACTTTAAAACAAGTGCCTTTAGGAATCCAATTGTACCCCTGCTATTGCAATCACAAATTTTCAGTGAGGAAAAATAAGGGTGTCCTGAATGACACAACAGTTGATTCATTGTCACACAGATAATCACAAAGCTTATCGTAACTCAGATTACAACTCAATATGTTAGCAATAGCAATAGCAGTTAGACTTATATACCGCTTCATAGGGCTTTCAGCCCTCTCTAAGTGGTTTACAGAGTCAGCATATTGCCCCCAACAACAATCCGGGTCCTCATTTTACCCACCTCGGAAGGATGGAAGGCTGAGTCAACCCTGAGCCGGTGAGATTTGAACAACCGAACTGCAGAACTGCAGTCAGCTGAAGTAACCTGCAGTGCTGCATTTAACCACTGCGCCACCTCGGCTCTGTTGTCAAGCTTAGGTTTTTTTATGTTTTACTGCACTCCTGTAAATCGTGCAAATTAGGATAGATCTTTTTCCCATACATTTGATGGAGAAGGATAATTTCAATATTACCTGTAGCCCATAAAAAGCCCCCAACCATAGCAAGAGGCCAAAACCTAGGGCTGTTCTGAATCAGGTTAACAATTAAAGAAACAATCCAGATAGCAGCACAAAGAATCCACTGGAAGAACATTCCTAGAATAAAAGAAAAGAACAAAAATTATAAATTATCAATATAGTTAATACTGATTAAATGTCTGTAAGGTCATGAAATGTTTCCAAATGAAGCTGTAGCAATGAGTAATATAGGAAAAGTAATGTAAGGTGAAGAAATAAAACCATTGAAACAGGAGGTCATTTGATCGCACTATATATTAAATACTCAAAATTTCTTAAGCTGGCTTCTTGTTTTCTGAAGACCCAAAATATGCTCCCTGCCTAGATACTGCTGAACATAATCAGCATATCCTTTATCTCCAAAAGTCTATAATAAGCAACATACCCTTGAGGATAAATAGCAGGTGCTGAGGATAGAGAAAACTTTCTCTTTCTAGGGGGTCAAGCCAAGAGCACATTTCTAGGTGAAGAACCCATAACAACTTTTCATTCAAAATATAAGTGGCTGATCTAAGCATGTGTTTAAAAATAATGTGATTAATATAGCATACAACTTAGTCTTGTATTATGGAAAAACCGATATTCAACAAATACCCTTTTCACAAAAGCTGAAGTACTTGAGAGACCGCCTGCTGCCAATTACCTCCCAAAGACTCATTAGATCGCACAGGGTCGGCCTCCTCCGGGTTCCATCCACCAGCCAATGCCATCTGGCTATGACCTGGGGGAGGGCCTTCTCTGTTGCAGCTCCGGCCCTTTGGAACGAACTCCCCGTGGAGATTCGGACCCTCACCTCTCTCCTGGCTTTCCGAAAAGCCGTTAAGACCTGGCTGTGTCGGCAGACCTGGGGTTGATGAGCTCCCTTCCCCTCTCGACAGGTGTGGTTGTTGGTTATTTTAAATGTTTATTTTGTATTTGTATGTTCCCCTTCCCTTTGGAGTTGTTCGCCACCCTGAGTCCCTTTTAGGGAATAGGGCGGCATATAAGTAAAACTAAACTAAACTAAACTAAACTAAACTTGAAATAGAACTGAATTGAAATAAAAGATATTTTGTTCCTTTATCCTGGGGAACAAAATAGCTTCTAGACCAGGCCTGTCAAACTGGTGGCCCGCAGGCCGGATACGTCACACGCAGTCCACGCCACCCTCACTCTGCAAAGGCAAAAAAGCGTCGTGGTATGTCACGATCCAGCCCGTGATGCGATTGAGTTTGACATCCATGTTCTAGACCATTTATCTACTTCCTATGCACTAGGCAACAATATGCAAGAAATATCAACTACTCATTTGGTTGAAATGGCAATTATCATTGTTTCAATCTCTTCTGTAATTTTTTTTTAATTAGATTAGGGCAAATTATGAGGTCATGACAAAACCAGGGTTGATTTAATTTTATTCAAATTAAACACAAACAATAAGAGCTGTATTCTTACAAAGATGCATTTCATAAAGTTTCCTTTCCATGATTTTTATAGTATTTTATAGTAACTTTGGCCCTCTGTTAGTGAAATGCTTCAGCCCACTTAGAAGTATCTTTTATCTGCCCTATATGTATAATATTTATTGTCATTGTACTTAAATACAACGAAATTGGTTATCTAGTTATCTAGTGGAAGCTGAATATCAGCTATAATTGTTTAAAGGGACTCTTTAAGTGAAATGTCAACTACTTGCACACATCATAACAGCAATTTTGTTTTAAGATGAACATTTTACCATCCCCAGTGTCAAACTTCTTCACTGGTACAAAGTTTGATCCAAATAAGACAACAGCAACTGCTGAAGAAATAAAGCCAATGGTCAGATCTGTTGTATTACTGCTGCCAGAGTATGGGATGCCTTGCCAGCTCTCCATTCTCCTGTTAGTCCCTGACTTGACTTCTCTGGATTCCTTTCCTTCAGGCAGCACTAGAAGGAGAAAACCATGGAATAAATGACACATCACAATATTAACAAAGCCCCTCGTGCTAGTATTACAATATGATAGTCCTCTTTATTCTGATTTGTAACAATTAGCTTTTAGGTATAAGTAAAGCAGTAATTCAAAACGAAGATTTTATTTATTTATTAAATTTATACAGCACCTATCTTACAGTCAAGCAATTTTGGGTGGCTTGCAACAATATAAAAGCATAACATAAAACAATAAGAACATGAAAAACATTCAACATTAAGAATCAAAACATTAAAATCCACCAAGAATTAGATAAAAGGGACATGTGGTGCAGAGGTGGGATCTTCTAATCTATTCATCACTGCCAAAGGGAGATAAGTTCCCATTGGGAACTCAAACCAGTTGGCAGAGCCAGATATTCAGGCTCTTTTGGAAGGCCAAGAGGATAGGGGCAGACTTCACCTTGAGGGGGCACAATGTTCTCTTCTAGACCCAACCAGCCAAAGTTCTTTGTTGAGATAGGTAAGATAAAATCAATAAAGATATTATGTAAAGAATGGATCATCACCAGTAAAAACACTTACAAAAGCAATACAAAACTAATCTTGAAGCCTAGACTATGTCACGTTAGAGAGGGGGATATGGGACCAGGGCCACGATTTTGGTGCATTTAGTGGCTTTACACTGAAGTTCACACATTGTTTTATCATTGCAAAACAATGCCCATCCATATTCAGTTGTTTATATGTAAGCTTTGCCTGTGGCTGAAAATTCCAGTAATATGAACTGTTACGTGTTGACAGTGATGGCACTGGTAAATAGAAAACCAGATTCTGGAGTTGATGTTCATCGCATTCTGGGAAACAGAAGTATAGATTTACAGTGTCAGACACTCCTTGATCCTCAGCTGATGGTACATCCCCAGGATGTGGCAACAAGGCTGATATCTAGTATTCCAGCTTTGACCATTCCTACATTGGCCTGACTGAAGATAACATCCTAATCTGACTAATATATTGAGAGCCGAGGTGGCACAGTGGTTAGAGTGCAGCACTGCAGGCTACTTCAGCTGACTGCAGTTCTGTAGTTCAGCTGTTCAAATCTCACCGGCTCAGGGTTGACTCAGCTTCCATCCTTCCGAGGTGGGTAAAATGAGGACCCGGATTGTTGGGGGCAATATGCTGACTCTGTAAACCGCTTAGAGGGGGCTGAAAGCCCTATGAAGCGGTATATAAGTCTAACTGCTATTGCTATTTAATGTGACCACTTGAACATCATCTGGAAGCTTCAATTGGTGCTAAATGTGGCAGACTGACTACCAACGGGTAATAAGCAGGAACACATTATATACCTACTGTATGTTGAAATACATCCTGATTATCAGCCAGGTGATTTCAGCCTTTTTCTTAGTTGTAACAGTAAATTGAAGTGCTTTTTTGAGATACAGGTAGTCCTTTGTGACCTTTCGAAGTTACGCTGGCGTTGAAAAAAGTGACTTATGACTGTTTTTCACACTTACAGCTTTTGCGGTATCACCATGGTCACATGATCAAAATTCAGATGCTTGGCAATAGACTCATATTTGTCCCGATGGGGAAGCCAGATTCACTTAACAACCACATGAGCAACTTAACAACTGCAGTGATTCATTTAACAACTACGGCAAGGAAGGTCATAAAATAGGGCAAAATTCACTTAACAAATGTTTCCCTTAGCAACAGAAATTTGGGGATCAATTGAGATCATAAGTCAAGCACTACCTGTATTATGGGTTTTTACTTTGGCATTAGTGCACCAAAGATGTTACCTACTCTGCTAATGAAACATTTACAGGAAAACAACCAAACTCAGATAATATCAAGAACCCAAAACTTTTGCTTTATTTCTTGTAACCCAGCTTGTGTGCTGAGCAAAACAGCAAGAATAATCTGCAAAAATAAACACACAGATTGCCCTTTTAAATGTTGTAGCAAATATGCCATTGCAGAGAACATGCAGATACAAGGCTTAGGGGTGAACGGTATTTCTGCACTGTGATTTTTACACAATAGCAGTCTTGTTAAGTCTTTACTCTGAGTTTTCATTCTCACTCTCAACATAGCTCTGTAAATAAATTTTCAGAGAAAGAGGGTTGGGTTTTCTAACAAGACTCAAAAGCACCCTATGTTATGATATCTGAAAATAGCTATGGTGTTTTCAGTTTACACTACCATGCAATATCATCAGTAAAAGCATTCCTAGCCGATGGTTTAGTTTTGAAGTCAAGCAATTCAAAACTTTTTTTTTTAAAAAAATGGGATGATCTAATGTGAATTTGACAGTAATTGTATGTGGGCTTCTTTTTCCTGCCATCTAATCAGCTCACTGCTGAATCGTGTCAGATGATGGACTTATAAACACCTAATCTGGAAAGAAGCAAGTAGGTGAAAAACTACTTTAGTGACTGAATGCAGGATGAACTTATTCCGTCTTTCCTCAACCTTATAACCCACTAGAGTGCAGAATACCTAGCCAGTTTCCTCTGTGGACAATGCTGGTATGTATCACTCCAGCACATTTGGAAAGCACAAGGTCGGGACCAACTAGCCTATCCAAAAGCTTTGATATTTGGTTAATTCCACAATCGACTTTGCATTCTCTCTCTACTGTTTAATCTTCCCCTCCTTTCTGTTTGCTGACAATTTACAAACCTTAAGCAGTAGAGACCATCACCCGTCAATGCAATTCTTTGTTTGCGGTTAGTAGAAAGGCAAACGTTACCTTTCGTACCCTGAATGCTACTTTCAAGGCAGCCTCCCAGCTCTTGCTTCCTGCTTCGATTATTTCAAGGGCCAACAGCTGTAAGAAACACGGAGCTCCGCCCAGTTCTCACATGACGCCTCGCCACAGGTTCAGAGCCCAGCTGCCAAAGTGCAGACGACCGCGGCGTGGCAGCAGAAAATGGCTCAGGGTTTGCCGTAACTATTTGCTGCCATTTCGCGGTCATTTGCATTTTTGCAGCCCAGCTTTGGTAGGCAGGTGGCGAAACACGGCGTGTTTTTAAAAAGCGCGTTCTTTGTCTGGGTCTCCTTGCCTGCAAATGATTTTGTGCAAAGCATAAATAATATGCGGGAAGGAGAGCCGGCGCACAAAAGACCTTCCCCCCATCTCAGAGGCGCACCCAAACGCAGTTTAAACTCTCGCGTCAATTCTTAAAGCTAGAATCCCGCGAGATTAGAGTAGAATATATATATATATATATATATATATTTTTTTAAAGTAGCTATTCGCGCTATTATTGTTTGGTGAAAGGGAATAGTGTTCAATTTAGGCTACCAAGGTAGAGTAATTACCGGGCTTCGTTAGAAGAGCACGCAGCTTTAGACGGCGGCAGGAAGAAAAAGAAGAAATCCTGTGCTGTTTTTCTTTTAAAACTTAAAAGATAAAAAAATTAAAAGATTTTATACGTTTTTGTCAGTTTGTATGTTCGCAACGCGCATCATGGCACAGTCCAGCTGGGCGCATTTTAGCCCGGTGCCTCGTGTGAAATCTGCCCGTGTCATCTGCTTGCTAACGCTAGGATTGCGTCCTGGGTTTTAAATAACCAGCAGCCATTGAAATGAAGACATTAGCCGCTTTGTATTTGCTACACCTTTTTAGAGCTGAAAAACAAAACAAAACTGCAGGGCAATCCGCAAAAAAGAAAATAACCGTTTCTTCTCTGATCAGTTGTGACTGAGACAAAAGCTGATCATGACCCCATGTCTTTTTCTTAAACCAGTTAGGTGTCTTCAAGCCATGATTAGCAGGACGTAAGGATATATCCCAGTAGGTCACCGAACAACATTGTTGGGAGATGCTCTAGCTAGCCTGTATAGATTACTAGATTTGTGGTGCAAAACTGGACACAGAGGAAAGGAAAAAGTTCATTTTTTCACCCTCTGTTTACTGCCCTCATCTGATTTTTTGCAGACCAGATATATAACCTTTTTCTATTAGGTTTATTTTACTATCATATTAACACATTGAGGCATAGGTTGAGAGATAGTAATATATGCTATGTTTCATGCTTGAGTCTTACAGCCAAATCCAAGTAACCAATTTTAACTTCACACATCAGAAAAGTTGGAGAAATTCTTCTCCACGGATGAGTGAACCATGTTACATTTTTCTGGGAGAGGATTGGGTGATAACTTTCTACAACTAGAAAATAGCTTATGATTCTGAATTACATAATGCTTTGTCTACTGCAGCAGCCCTAAATTTAAAACAAAATTCTTGGTCACACAAGGAAGAATATTAAGCTAAGAAGATTGATATAATACTATTATGCCTCATTAGTTATTCATTGTTAATCCAGTCACTTCAAAAACCCATGTATATTTCTGAGATCTCTAAACAGCTACTCTAATCCATGAGTGTATAAAAATTAAATGTAATATTACATGCATATTTGGTAGGGTTAATTTGAAAATCTACTGACGCTAACTATTAGCATTGGCATGGTTCACCGACAAAAGGGCGAACGACAAAACCGCGCCCGACTAAACCACGGTGACAAAGCCGCGTGTTCTAAAGCGCTCCAACGAATGAGCGCTGAATCGCGCCGACAACAGCGCTGCGACAGAAGCGCGCTGTAAACCTAAACCTAACCCTAAACGTAACCCTAAATGTAACGCTAAACCTAATCCTAAACCTAACCATAAACCTAACCCTAAACCTAACCCTTACCTTAAGTTAAATCGGCTTTCTGCCAACGAGCTGTTGTAAAGCGCCCTTCTGTCTCCACGCTGTTGTCGCCGCGCTGATGACGTTGCGGTTTTAGCGACGCGGTTTAGTCGGGCACGGTTTTGTCATTCGCCCTTTGTTGGGTCACACATTGGCATATGTTGCACAAGAACAATGAGTCTGTGATTCTGTTTCACTTAAATATTGGGAACCAGTAGTATCTATTATTTTGTTCCCAAGTGAATAGAGGTGTTTTGGATCTGGCATAACCATCTTCTCTCTACCCTTCTTAAACCCAAGCCTTTTCTGGATTACAGTAGTTATATATAATATATAGGTTGGGAAAGGTGGAGGATATATGCCAGAGATGCCTTCCAGGTGTATGGGTGGACAATGTAGGTTGAGAAGATACCTGTGGGTTCACAGGAGGTGCTTCGCAAGTCATAAGGGGCATGAAGGGGGCGACAGGATTAAGGAAGGTGTATGGGGGCAGTATAGATCAGTGGAGCATGCAGGGGATGCGGGTAGAATGGTCTGGATAATATGTGTGTGCCGCCGCCTCCTCTCCCTCTTTATCTAATGTAAATATTCAAATACATATTTATTTCAAATACTTTTGTATGACTAACATTCATTTTCATCTTACTATATTTTGCATAAATGAATTCCATATTTCATCTTGTCCAAAATCTACATCTATAGGCAATCTGCTTATAGGTGGTAAGTGAAATCAGGTCATCAATCTATTCAGTGAATAATGCCATACATCTATCTTTCTAATGCTGTAGTATTAGTCTTAGGGCATAGTGAGGGCACAGAGAATCAATTTAGGGTGTCCAGATGTCAAATATGTAATAGGTATGTGATTTGAGAGAATATTATCCTCTGAAAATTTTAATTTTTGTTGTAAGTCATATTTATATAATTACTGCTTTCTTGCAAAATTTAGTAAGTATAAGGGAAATTGTAAACACATGTGCTTTAAAGAAGTATTCTCCTTAATACATCTCTAACAAAAGGGTAATTTTGGTACTACAGTTATAGCATATGGTCCACAGACACACTCGATACAGAAGTTATATACATTTTCTCCATTTTCTGCGCAATATAGGAAACTCTATCAAAACTGTACCGTATGTCTCTGTGTTCACCATTATGCTTGGAATGACATTATCCCACTAAGTTTGCCCATTGGCCTTGATATTCTATGGAAATTTACTGGGATTTGCACTTTCAGCATCAATTTTGTTTACAATAATAAGCTTGGAGCGGGGGAATGGTACATGACTACAGTCCAAAGATATTTGTTAAATCTTGTTAAAAATGTCTACAGGGAAAAAAGAAGAGAGACAGTTTATTGGGAGGTGGACAAACAGAAGATCTTGAAGACTCTCATCATTTTTAATCCTGATAAATGATTGCCTTGTGAATAGCTACATTTGGCAGAGTAGAAATATTATGGTCAGGTAAAATTTCCCCTGGCCTTCTTTTCCATTCAAAATTCCCATTTGCCCTTTGCCTCCCCCAATTATTTATCTCTCATTTAATTAAACACAACATTGTTTTCTTGTTCTGTACCTCTCCTCTACTGCTTCCCTCCATTTACAATTTTAAAACTGTAAGTAGTTTGGGTCACTGTTGTACAATCAAGTCATTAAAGTTAATCTGATGTGTCTCAAGAAATATGCTTAATTTTGCAGCCACAAATTGTAATAATATATTAGATTTTTTCCCCTTTTGTAGTAAAGATGATGGTGTTAAACCATTCTGAGTTTTGTTCACTAGGGGGCCCTCAAAACTTATATAGATATAGAGTTCTGTTTTAGAAGCAAGACACCAGGGTGGGCTTTTCCATTCCAGAAATTAAAATAGCTTAAAAGAAATGAAAAGTTCATATAACTTTGTGGCAGTCAAATAGGAACACCCATTTGGGATGATCAGAACATGTAGAAGGAATATGGATCTGGACTGATCTTCCTCAAACAGAACTGTCTTGATAAATGAACTGCATACATCAGGATTTTGGGGGAAAAACACGTTGAAAACATCAAAAACTTGTTTATTATTTTTTAATATTTTATTCAATTTTAATAAATTGTCCAGTTGGTGGATATTTTTTCCTTGGAAAAAATGGACTTCTTTCCTAAAGGTTTTGCTTGTATTCATTACTGCTAGAAATTTTTGAGCAAAGTTTTGGGCCAACTGTATCGGTAAGATTATTCTAAATGTTATTTTAATAAGACAGTTACTATAAGTAAAAGATCTGTTGTTTCACATGCTAAGTTTTTGTAGCATCAGAAAAAATATGTTCATTTGTAAGATATATACATTTCTTTTACAGATATGCTATGTGAACACATCAGTATAATAGTATTTTTAGACTTTGGAGGATGCATTTACAATAGAATATGCACATGTACATAATTTACTCATGCATTTTTTATATTTGTATAATGTAATAGTGTTGTATTGAAAACATCTAGCCATTGAAAAAAGGAAGAATTTTTGCTTCATAAAAAAATGAATGCCTAAATGAATGTAAACTCCTGCATGTACATCTTTCTACCTGACTAGTATGTTCTCTTTTAGCTAAATAAAGTTAATTTTCCTGCATTGTCCTTCACTGATTAATGAAATATATTTCCATGTTAACTAGACACAATAGGTTGAGTGATTTCTATACATCTTCCTTGCCACTAGCATGGGAAAAAAGATATACCAACTATCAATTTGTAAAAAAAAAAAAGCCTTTTTCTGAATGTTTTCTGAATTTTGAAATATAAATTCATTTCAGATTGTGTTTCAGGATTACTGTTATAGTTTTATATTAATCTGACATATATAACATGAAGGTCCAACTTTTTCTTCCTTTTGGCGATGTAATTACTAGCTGTAGCCTTTAAATGAAGAGATATACATGGTTTAAAAATAACCCTGTGGGTAATGATGACTTTAAAATGATATTTATCATTCTTTTCCCTCTAACAGTTCAGCAGTCCAGAAGGGACTCCCAGACTTTTCATACTGTGACTCAGTTAACTCTGTTTATACAGCCAACTCCATTCATTCACTGAACTCAATCACACCCTTTGAGGTGGCTGAAAGATTTTAACAGCTTGTCAGGTTACGCTGTCAGATTCATTAAACCTGAACATTTACAATTCTTTGGCATTTTCAATGTGTATATGCATAGAGACATGTACACACAACAGCTGGAAAAAGAGGTGGAGACATCTGGTCATTCAGAAGGCATGCAGCAGTATCCTAGCTGGCGGCCAGTGGATTCTTAAACTATTTCCATCATGTTGATTCACTGGAGAAATGAGCTTCCTGGTTCAGACATGCCAAATTATCAACAGGCTCTTTTGTTCTCTCTGCTCACCTCGGTTTCTCTGGAGTGGCAAGTGCTCAAGGACCAGAAGGAATCTGCTGCTAGGCACTGCTTTTGTGATATATTTGGGCTTCCTTGTCAGTCAAGTAGGTCGGGTTGTACCACAATATAGGAAAGGACTATCAAAAGCAAACTCTTGGAATCTTCAAGATGTTGCTCAACCTCGTTTTTCTGAAATCCCGATGGATGGCACCTGGTCATTTTCTGACCTTGAAAAATCTAAAATGGGGACAGATAACACATCAATGTTGCCTAATGTGGTATACATCACTTTGCGATCCAAGAGAAGGAAACCTGCCAAAATTCGAGGCACTGTGAGGCCCAAGCAAAGAAAGAAGCAAGTATTACCTTTGCAGTATGGGAATAAGAACTCACTAGATGGCATAATCCAACATAAGCCATTTCATGGTACATCTAGGAACAAGAGGAAAGGAGCAGAAGTTCCAGAGAAAGCTAGGCAGAAACAACAGCAGAAAGAAAAACAAATGGCTCAAAATATAAAGCATTGGAGACCTGAAATGATAAGAGGCCTAAATGTTCAGACTAATGTTCAGGAGAGCAATATCAGGATGTACAGCGAGAGTCCCCCTTCTTGGTTGAGTAAAGAGGACATCCTAAGTATGCGTTTTATGGCAGATTCCAAAATAAACAGTATTCAAGAAGTGCCTTCCCAACATGGAGTACTTCTAGTATTCGGGAGAACAGAACTTGATAATAAGTCAGTCAAAGAAGACCTATGCAGTCAAGGTCATTGTGGCATCATCAAGAGACCACTTGAAATGAGTGAAGTGTTCGCTTTCCATTTGGACAGGATCCTAAGGCTGAATCGGACTTTGCCTACCATAAGCAGAAAATTGGAATTTGTACAAGGTAATTAATTTACTCACTGCATTGGAAAAATAGAACATTCTCTCTTAGAGCAAGCTTTTATCCTTCAGTAGCATCAAGAAATAAATGTTATTAAATAGTCAACAGCAGAAGTTGATGTAAATCTTGATGCCTTCCAGATTTTTTGACTGATTCTATTTAACCTCAGAGACCATATCATATGGCAAGAAGCTGTGGGAATTACTGTCCAAAACATCTGGAAGGATTCAGATTGCCGGTATCTACTGCCCAGTCAATTCACAATATAAATTGCTTGAGTAACCAACATTTCAGATATTCAACTAAATTCATTTTCTTAATTTATCAAATGTCACACTATGATTATAATGTTGAGTGGGTGGGTGATCTATTTTATCCTTATCAAATATAAAAATCCATGTATTATTAGAAAATAAAATTGGTCAGGAGAACATGGAGTTATCGGATTACATGAAGAGTCTGGATGCAAAACATGCTTGGAGTTTAATTTCTTTAGCTAGAAAAGTACTGTATGGGCCAGATATTGCTGCCAGGGCATATATGTCATCTAATATTTTAGCTGTGTAGTCTCTATCAGATGTGAGATTTTTGCAAAAGTGCAGAATAAGCCAGTGCTCTTTACAGAGATTGCCAAAGAACTATACCTAGCGATTTGTGTGCTAAGCTTAATTGTAATAATACATTGCAATTCTACTTCAAACAGTGATTTGACAAAGTCAAGAATATAATGAAAATCTTGGTTTTTTTTCACTGCCTTTATACTTTTATTTTTTATTTTAAAAAGCAACCATGAATATACAATATCTGAATTTTCTATAATAGCCATAGAATACTATGAACCATAATTTTAAACATGAACTGCCTAATAAGCACTAAACTTATAAGTGACCTAAATTGTGCACATTCCTTTTTTAAAATCTCACAATGAATGCTCCCTTTCATATTCCACTATATTGCTGAACTATGACTTCAGCTGAAGCAATAGTCATAATATAATTATAGGCAGAGAAGGCTGAAGTACATTTGAATGAAAGAATCCCAAAATAGTTCTCCGTTTTTGTACTGATTCTTTCCTAATGTGGTCACAGTGCTATTTTATGTAAAATTTCTAATCAGTGTGTGTTTTATTAAAGGCAAAGAAAACTAGGAGAAATTGACTAGCAAAACATTCCTATAAGCAGATATAAAAATAGTCTATGTTTTAATGTCACTTTATGGGTCTCTATACTGAAAACATCAATAGTCTGAGTGACTGCTTAATTGTTTCTAAGAAATATTCAGACTCTAAAAGTACAGAAGTCACACTATGCATCTGTTATTTTGGGGGAAGGATTTTAGTGGTACAAAGCTGGTGAAGAGAATGAGGTAGTACGGATTTCAGAGTCCAGGACAGGAAATCATGGTCTGAGGCCCTCTGTAAATTGCTCTTTGAGTAATCATATTAGCAGTTGTTTTTAAGCTGCATAATCATTTGTGATTTTCAAGAAGTAAAAATGACATTTCAGCCTTTTTCATTCTCTAGAAAGATAGAGAACTGTTGCTAGGTGATGATGTGCAAGAGGAAAAGTGGCGATTTTCCTTTTTGTTATTTCATTTATTATTTATATATTTATCAAATTTCTATACTGTCCATCTTACATAAAGTAACTTTGGGCGATTTACATATACAAAATTGTACACTTCTTGTTACGATGTTTCTTAACTATAAATAACATTAAAATGGGAAACCCTATTTACTGTTTTGGATCTTAAATTCCAATCTGAGCTATTGGTAGTTATGCTATGAAAAATAAAGGTAAAGGTTTCCTGTGTTCAGTCGTGTCTTGGAGGCGGTCTTCATCCCTGTTTCTGCCAGCCTTGTCAGAAGATCCTTCTGAGGTCATGTGGTCAGCATGACTATACACCAAGGTGCATAGTGGCGGGATTCAAATAATTTAACAATTGGTTCTCTGCCATAATGACCAGCTGGATAGGCATGGCTCGGTGGTCATGTGACCGTGTGGGCGTAGCCAACTCAACGTCACTCAGGTCGATGCTTTAGCTGCTACAATGTAATAAGGGTTAAGCAGAGAGGCAGTTTCTGTAAGCAGAGCAATAAAGATTAGGCTAGAAAGTACACCAGAATGTTTCCTTTCTGCCTTCCTTACAGGAAAAGTTGGAAAGTTGGAAAAAAACAAAATGAGATTTTTTCCAACAACTGGTTCTCCGAACTGCTTAGAACTGGTTCTCCTGAATAGGTGCAAACTGGCTGAATCCTACCACTGCCTTCCCATTGATATTTATTTATTTACTTGCATTTCCACTCTTTTCAACTACTAGGTGGGCAGGAGCTGGGAAAAATAATGGCAAAATATATCAGCACAAATTAATGGCAACTTTTGGAAGATTTCATTTCTTATAATGAGCATAGACAAATCTCCCAATCTGTTTTGGGTTTTATAGTCTATCTCTAATTTGTTATTCTTATATCAATGTGGTTACTGATGTGACACGTTAGAGAAAAATCTATTAATAGAATTAATTTGTATACTTTTATATATGATTGTGCTATTATATTTATCTAGATATTTCTACTTGTATAGCTAAATTGATTCAGAAAGCCAGACTCAATGAGAATATTAGCTGCTATAATAAATAAATCCACAATTGCCTAATGCTCTATAGATCTCCTTTGTGTCTCTCCCCCCTTAAAATGTTGTGATTTTCTGTATCAGAATAAATGTGGTTTATTAATTTACTTTATAAACCTCACTTATTCAGAGGATCAAATTTAAAATTTAAAAGAGCCGAGGTGGCGCAGTGGTTAGGGTGCAGTACTGCAGGCCACTTCAGCTGACTGTTATCTGCAGTTCAGTGGTTCTAATCTCACCGGCTCAAGGTTGACTCAGCCTTCCATCCTTCCAAGGTGGATGAAATGAGGACCCAGACTGTGGGGGTGATATGCTGACTCTGTAAACCGCTTAGAGAAGGCTGAAAGCCCTATGAAGCGGTATATAAGTCTAACTGCTATTGCTAACTGCTATTGCTAAAATGACAAAAATATAAAAATAAAACAATCACTATTATATAAAATAATAAACATGGAAACCATATTAAAATCAGCAACAGCCAATACAAATAAAGCTTGGAACTAACATCTCAATGTACAATTAACCTATCTCTATATAGAAAGAATACAAAAAGGTAACTACTGCCATATTTCTCTTTCACACAGTGAGCCTCTTACAGATATCACTCATTTTGTGGAAGCCTCCCTTAAGATAACTTGAGCGTACATCTCTTGTTTCTTGTCCGAATTTCTCATCATGTCTGACTTGCTAATAAAATGCTTTGGTTTGTCACTGACTAAATGAATAGTGAACCTATTAAATCACCAAATTATTTTGCTTTGTCTTCTGACATAGCTGCTTTATCATAAAGATAAG
The DNA here is from genome assembly GCF_051295495.1 of Thamnophis sirtalis. NCBI lineage: Eukaryota > Metazoa > Chordata > Lepidosauria > Squamata > Natricidae > Thamnophis > Thamnophis sirtalis. Next base: position 56,578,577 of record NW_028261390.1, on the reverse strand, counting down.
TCATGACAATGTTTTTTTTCTAAGATTCATTATTGTTGACAGATCAAAATTTATAAAGGCTTGGAGATGAGAAGGGAAGAAAGTATTTTGCAGTTCTGACTTTCAAAACTATTTATAATTATTATTTAAAACTTGAGAATTGTGTCCTTAGGCTCACATGTGATATTGGCTGAATAAAGATCTTTCTTTTCAAAAGAGGCGCAACAGAACAAACTGGGCTTTAATAAACTACTTGTAGCAAGCACAATGGGAATAGAGAACATGGCTGTTGGGGGTTTCTGATCATAAGTGTGATCGTCCCCATTTAATTAAAATCCAACTCTTAAAAACAAAATCTTGTGAAATCATTACATTTCACAATATTTCTGTGGTTTATATAGAGATGCTTGGCAAGAATGCTGAAATCCAGTTTCAGTATTCTCAGATGAGGCATAAGGCATATCTACACTTAACCTTTCAGATGCTCCCACCCTGTGTTTGTGGCAAATTATCAGTGGTGGGATTCAGCCAGTTCGCACCTGTTCGGGAGAACTGGCTGTTAACTTTTTAAGCAGTTTGAAGAACCAGTAGTTGGCAAAAATCTCCTTTTGTTTCTAATCCTGTAAGGAAGGCAGGAAGGAAACATTCTGGTTTTATTTCTAGCCTAATCTTGATTGCCCTGCTTACAGAAACTGCCTCTCCCCTTAACCCTTATTACATTGTAACTGCTAAGGCGAAGCGCCCATTGACGTGAGTGACGTTGAGTTGGCCACGGCCACCAGTCACGTGACCACTGAGCCACGCCCACCCAATCATTCATTAGGGCAGAGAACCGGTTGTTAAATTATTTGAATCCCACCACTGCAGATTATATAACTCTAAATCAGAGAATGCCAAAAAAATATGCAAAGTATTCTGAGCTGTAGGCTATCAGATCCTTTGTATAGAGTCCTCTTACCTTTCTATAATTGGCAATCACATCCCTTCCTGTGAGCAGGTCTTCTGAAGCCATGCATTTATGCACACTACATACAAGCACCCATACATGCACAAGTATGTGTGTGTGTGTGTCCAGTGGTGGAATTCAGCCAGTTCGCATCACTTTTGGAGAACTGGTTCTGAGCAGTTTAGTAAACTGATTGTTAGAAGAAATCATTAGGGCAGAGAACCAGTTGTTCAATTATTTGAATCCCACCACTGTGAGTGTCTACGTAAAGTTATATATTTGTGTATATGCTCTATAATCCCATATACACATGTATAAACCTTGAAAGAATACACATGCAACTGCAGTTTATTGCAAGGCTAGTTATTTAATGAGCTCATATTCAGAACAACCTTCTTTTGAAACAGTGCAAATGACCATCTGACTCTAATTTTCATTGCATTTGTTTGCTCCGTAATTGGCTTTATACCAATGGAATATGAGAACTTGAAACAGACAGAAGTAGAAACTCAACTAATTCCATTTAGCATATTCCCTGTGTGCAGTGTAAGCAGCAGCAAGAACAAGAAGCATGTTCATGGTGTTACAGCCTGCACCCTTGAAAGGATACATCAGTTTAATTAATATAAGGGATAATGGGGAAAAACTTTATTATGTTTTAATTAATATCTCCAATATTATTTTGTGCCATTCTTCAGATCCAGCCAGGTTTTAAGGGCTTTGCGGAAGGCCTGGAGGATGGTGAGGGTTTGAATCTCCACAGGGAGCTCGTTCCAGAGGGTCGTACTTACTGCGTCGTACCATGTGTACTTACTGCCTGTGACACCTCCGCAATGCTCCAGTTGCTCGCCGGAGTGTCACGCAGGTGGGCGGGCCCTCCGGAGCACCGTACCAGAATGGTACCTGGTGTTCCCAGCAGGCACTGATACACCCATACCAGGGCGTACCGGTTATATCCCACCACTGCTGCCTACCTAATACATTACTAGGAAAAATCATATATAAAAATGAGTATGGATTGTTTATCAAAACAAGCCGTAAGACACCCTTTAAAAAGGTTGAAGTTGTGGGAGACAAAGCAACTTGTTTTGTCCAACATTGCTACTTGTTAATGTACATTTTGCATTTGCATAGATAAATTTCACTTTCGAATTCTTTTGCAATTTCCTAATCATGTTTAAATGAGATCTATATATAATGAACCATTAAGCCAATAAAGTAAAAGACAGTTTGTGGAATCTTTATGGCACTTCAATAAAAAAACAGATGGGAGTCCTCTGACAGCCATTCTCCTCCAACAAATTATAACTGTGTACCAGAATATACCAAATTTGTTGTTCTAATATTAGAAAGTGTAGGCAAGGCACTAAGTTGCTATGGAGACAGAAACCTTCAAAAGCAAAAATAGCTGGTATTTCATCAATGTGGTATTTATCTCCCAACTAGTCACTCCAAAACATTTGCTGCTAACTTGGCATTATCACCTTCCCTGTCCCCACCAATTTTTCAAAGGCTGGATATAAGGACTTTTTGGCTCCATTATTGGCTACTGCTGAATTTAACAGTCATGTAAGACAGTATTCCTGCTCAGCAATTTAGAAGTTAAAACCTAGGACCAGGCTTCCATAGGATAAAAAAAAAAGATGTATTTTATATATTGAAATGTTGAAAATGTTTAGGATAAGATAGACTTCCCTATTTACTGTTTCCATCAATGCAAAAAAGCATCTTTCCCAGGGTCTCTCCAATGGCAAAAAACAGATTTCTTGACTCTCTTATAGTATGGCTGACAATTGTGGGTGATACCCAATGAGAAGACTGTACTAGAGCAAGGGTGTCAAACTGATGGCCCGCTGGTCAGATGCGTCACACGCAGGCCACACCCATCTCAGCTCCACAAAGGGAAAAACATCGCGAAACGTCACGTGACGGCAGTGTGATTCCATGGGTTTGACACCAGTATACTAGAGGATTTCTAAAGTAGGAATGAGCAACTCAGGATTTCCTGGCTGCACATGTAGCCCTATGTATTTTTTTTGTTTGAACATAGTCCCAGATTTTGCTGCCGAATTAGGACAGCAAAAAAAAGTGATAAATATACTAAATATTTGGAGGAGGGGATCCTATCCACTAAGCAAAAAGCAAGATTTTTAAAATATTGATTCTAATCCTCCAATGAAGTCAGTGTATGGCTGTCATGCTTTTATCCCCCAGAGATCAAAATAAATGAAGAAATAAAAAGATGGGGCTCTTGGCTGCAAATAATTTATCCATTCAGCATTTAAAATACTTGCCTCAAGCTCTAGGTTTATTTCATTAGAATTTTGATATTCTTTGAGATGGGCAATTAGCCAGTAGTTTTGTATGTGTTAATTCTTTTAGTTCTAAGTTCACTTTGTTCCCTCCAGCTGTTCATTCACAGCAATTTAGAAACCATTTGGTATTTAATGCGGGATATACACATAATTTCATCTGAAACTAAATGGCATTAGAGCAGGGGGTTGGAACTGGTTCTTTTTAGGTCCTTTCTGCATATGTTAAATAATATAATTGGATGGGGGAAGCGGGAGGAGTCCATACTAGCAATGGGAAGCCTGTTTTAGTGAAGATTTTGAAATATGCATTGTTATGGTAGACTGAATTTGCAAAGTCTGTTTCCCATGAATAACACTCATTTCCTGTACTTCACCTTCACTCCATTTTTTTCAAATGATATTTTTAAGGGATAAAAATAACACATTAATGATCCATTCTTCCTCCCCTTTCCTTTTATCTAGAATGCATGGGTGGAAGGAGAAAAATAGGAAAACAGGAAGGGCCTGATAAATCAGCTTTTGTAAAGCAAGAATGGCTATATGTGCTGAGAAAGCCATTTATGTTTGATTTGCAGTTGGGAAAAAGAACCTTAAGGGCGAAGCAACCAGAAAGGTGTGTGAATATGTGATCACTAGTTTAAATAAAACAGAAAACAGAGGTATCCATTTATTTAGCTTCTGAAATATGAGAATAGAGCAAAAAACTTGTATCTCCTCTTGCCATAAGAGATGAGCAAATCCAGCCATTTTTTTCTTTTGTTTGGGAATTGGTCAATATGGCTTAATATATTTCAATTTCTAAATTTGGTTGTCCCATTCCCACCCAAATTTGAGATATTTCCTCTTTTTAAATGTATGTATTTGTACACAATGAATTCAGAAAATTGACAATATACTGTAGAGTAATTGAATTTCCAGTTTATATATCGGATACAAAAATGCAATACGTTGCGTTGTGGTGTTAAAGAAATTGTTCCAGGATGTAAGGTGTTCATCTTAAACAGTCAATTGTCAATTAAATTGTCAATGCCAAGACGTGCTCCAGGTGTTTTAGATTTACATCCAAAGTTCCCATTACTATTGGTACAGTGGTGGGTTTCCAAATTTTTTACTACTGGTTCGCTCGTGTGCTTGTGAGCACTCTGCATGCGCAGACGTGTCCGGGCAGGTAGGCGGATCCCCCCACTGCTGCTACTACCGGTTCGCCCGATCCAGGACGAACCGGGAGCAACCCACCTCTGTATTGGTACTATCTTTGCTTTGTGTTGCCACAGTCTTTCTAATTATATTTGTAGGTCTTTTTATTTTGTATTTTTGCTACAATTTGCAGGTACTGCAATGTCCACTATGCATGTTTGTTTGTTTTTTGTCTTTTTAATAATTGTTAAGTCTCAGGAATTATGTCGCAGATGCTTATCTGTTTGAATTCTAAAGTCCCAGAGCAAAACAAAAAAACGAAATTTTTCATTTTTTATTACTTTTTTATTGTGTGGTCCCAATTCTAGCCTGCAGGCAAATGGTATTTCTTCCAAATATTATTATCATATTCTGCAACGGATGCAGATGGATGCAGATGTTCAGCATATTAACCTGCACATGACGTACAGAGATAGGGCTTTGCAATACTTTGGGTCTGCTATCCAAGAGTGCTTTATGTGGTGCAGGAATGTAAAAGAATTTTGATACGAGGAGAAGGCATAGCTGCTTTACACCGATACTATTTCAAGCAACATCTTTAAAATAATGTGATTGAAATTATGCATGACCATTCTGCACACTGATTTGAACAGTTTTAATTTTTGCATACTCACTGTTGGTTCCTCTTTGAAAGTAGTAGTGCCATATATTTTATTCATATCTTTTGGCTAGAATTCTATCCATTTAAAAACTAAAAACATTTGAGACACTAATGTAAACTTATTTGTTATAAGTTGATATTCCCTGCTTGGTCATTCATAGTTACATTCCAATAAATAAATGGATGGATGGATGGATGGATGGATGGATGGATGGATGGATGGATAGATAGATAGATAGATAGATAGATAGATAGATAGATAGATAGATAGATAGATAGATAGATAGATAGATAGGTATTGTTTTGCAATTTTTGAATAAGCTACCAAGATTTATATCAGGAGCAAATCAGTCAAACTATTTTTAATTTCAATAAATCTTCTTAAGCATCAGAGCTCTTTTTAAGCAGAGCACAATTGTAGGTAGAAGCCAGCTGCTACTGGAAACAATTAAAGTCTGGTGTTCTTCCTTGACTGAAATAGCTTCTTTAGATGTGGAATATAACCATATTAACTAAGGAAAAGAAAATCATTGCCAGTTGGTTTTCATCTTACCACATCTATATTATGCCCATTTACTAACATTGTTTCTAACTATTTCAATTTGAGACAAGATCTAAAGAATAGTCAAGGATTATATCTAAATTCCACTGACAGTTCACATTGGTATTCTAAATGTTTTTACTTGAGATGATGGACCACGCCCTGTCATTCTTTGGGATCCCTCCTTGGCTCCGACAGACAACGAGACTCATTCTTCACTGAGACTCACCTGGGGAGCCTACAAGAAGCAACTGAAGGAAAAGTGCTGGCAAAACGGCAAAGTACCCAAAGCAGAATGGGGATGTACCGATATCCATTACCATGAATGGTCCAAGATGGCACTTCTTGATTTTCTTTTACAGGTGAGAAAAATATATCCAAAGCTATACAGAGCTTGTAGGTCTGCACATATTCTCCCCTTATTAGAGAGATTGCCAGGGAGGGCAGACAATTTTTATCTAGGCTTTCTCCCCCAGGACACTAACCCGGTTACCACGTATGCAGTGGCAAAGTTCTGTGCTACTGCAATGTCCATAAGAAAGAAATTGGCTACAGAAATATAGTTGTCATCTTGTACCAATTATCTGGACATACCTCTAACAATTTCTGGACCATTATGTTATTATCCACTTTTAATGTCAATACCGTATTTTCACGACCAAAAGCCGCACCGGATTATAAGCCGCAGTATCAATTAACGTTAATTTTTCAAACTTTTTCCACATATAAAGCGCACCGGGTTATAAGCCGCACATTTCCCGACGCTTCTGGACATCTGTTGCAGTCGCGAGGAGCGGCACGAGGGTTCTTGGCGCTCTGGGGGGCGCCGAGGGCGGCTGGGAGGGGCGCGCGGCTTGGTTTCTCCTCCCTGGACGTCGCAGCGGCGGCCCCGGGCGCACCGATCTCTGTGTTTTTCGCATCGGGGCATGCTCTTGCAGCGCGCCCCGATGCGAAAGGCACTGGGATCGGTGAGTTTGGGGCTGCTGCTGCGGCGTCCAGGGAGGGGAGGCCGGGCCGCGCGCTTCTCCCAGCTGCTTTCGGTGTTTCCTGGAGCGCCGGGAGCCTTCGTGCCGCTCCTCGCGACTGCAACAGATGTCCAGAAGCGGCTTTTGGGGCTGGTGGGGATTGGATTTCCGGCTCGGTGGCCCCTGTCGCTTCTGGACGTCTGTTGCGGTTGTGGGGAGCCGAGGAGAGTGTGGAGTGGAGCGCGCGACGGTTCTTGGCGCTCCGGGAGGCGGGAGAGGCGCGCGGTTTGATTTCTCCTCCCTGGACGTCACCGATCTCTGTGTTTTTCGCATCGGGGCGTGCTGCAAGAGCATGCCCCGATGCGAAGGGCGCGGGGATCGGTGCGCTTGGGGCTGCTGCTGCGGCGTCCAGGGAGGAGAGGCCGGGCCGCGCGCCTCTCCCGCTTCCCGGAGCGCCGGGGGCCGTCGCGCGCTCTTCTCCGCGCTCTCCTCGGCTCCTCACAGCTGCGGTGGACGTCCAGAGGCGACAGGGGCTGTCGAGCTGGGGGTCCGGTCCCCATTGGCCCCAGGGGCCGCTTCTGGACATCTGTTGCAGTCGCGAGGAGCAAAGCAGCTGGGAGATCTTTTTCCACATATAAAGCGCACCGGGTTATAAGCCGCACTGCCGATTTTGGATCAAATTTTAGGATTTTCAGTGCGGCTTATGGTCGTGAAAATACGGTACTTTTTAATTATATTTTAATGTTAATATTTTTTAATATAGTGTAAAAACTAATGTGTATTGCTGGTCTTTGACCGTAATAAAGATTTTACTTACTTACTACTTATCCAAAGAGATGTGTTGAGAGTATGTAAGTTGTTCAGCAGCACTTTTTTTAAAGGAGTAAACAATATTTTTTTTTGAAATTTATGTGACCAACTCACACAGTAATTAGAAACACTTGTCGTTATTACAGGAGAAATGGTTAATGAGATGTAAGATTAAGTTTTAGAAGAGATGTTAAAAGAGCGGTGAAGAATCTGTGGCCTAAAGTTTCATTGACCTACGAACCTTTATTTTATGGTCCCACACATCTATCTCTAATTGCACTTCTGACATTTGATGGAGCTGCTTCTTATTCAAAAATTGTAGGAGGCATCTGGGGTGAACATTTTAGCCATTACTCAAGTTGTCTAAGTAACAGGTCAAGTTACTCCATTCTGCTTTACTAATACCCTTTTGTCATGTGATTAGGCTGTCTCCAACTGGAATTCAGTACTTATAAGTGTAATTGAACAGATTAATAAAATGTGTCTCTTTTGGGATTTCTTGCAAGTAGCAGTAGTGGAGACAACTGCTCAAAGAGCCCAGTTCTGTCTTTATGGCCTGTGGTGCTAAGAAATAGTCCATGGAGTATGGAAAATAGCATGGCTACATAAAATTTAATAGAAAATCTGCACTGTGTTCATTTGAAACATACACAGAAACATGTAGCTGGAAGAAATTTGCTTCCTTCCCCCCAGTTTAAACTGATCTTCTGTGTAGCATAGAAAAAGTGATTGTGTTTAAAAACTGGTCTACTACTATTTTTTTAAAAACAAAATTAAATTGATATATACAGTATAAGGTAATTTATATGATGCCTGACTGATCCTTTATGAAGTCAGAAGATATAGAAGTGACCTGAGTATAGGATAGGTGTTGTGGCCCAGCAGGAGCCGTTGGAGCTGCCACCAGACTCCGACAGCGAGGGGCCCTATGAGTCGGCTCTGGAGGATGTGGAGGACCCTGGACAGGGTTCTGACTCCAAGCAGGGCGCAGAGAGGCTGGTTGGGCACCAGGAGGCACCTCAGCCTTGGACCAGTAGGGAGGAGACAAGGGAGAGTGAGCCGGAAGCTAGTAGTGAGTTTTTCCTGGATGCACGCCATCGAAGAGCTAATAGGCGTCAGGCACAATTACGCAATTACAGGAGGTGATTGCACTCAGCTGGTGGTCATTAGGCTCCTCTCCAGACTATAAAAAGCTACTCGTGCACACGCCCCTCCTTGCAGAAGTCAACACAGAATCGAATGTCGGAGAACTTTGTAGGAGCTTGGCAGGCTGGATTGCTGCCAAGCCTTATCTGTGTTTATTGCTGCCCAAGCTTGTCTGTGCTGGGTTGCTGCCAAGGACCTGTTGTCTGTTAATTAAATGCCGTAATTTATCTCTGGCTCGGAGTGTGCTTTGGTTTGGAACGAGGGGGGTCAGAACAGGTAGGGCATGTTTCTCAGTTGCCTGAAGAGGTCAGTAATATTTGGGCAGACCTCAGCTTTTGACTATCTCATTACAGGTAGCCTTTGACCTACTAGCAACCTTCCTAGTGATAATCCAATACACATTACATCACATTGGGTGTTATCTGGACAGTGTTGATATGGATCCACTAATATGAATCTGTGAATTGGCCAAATGGAGAAGGGTTAGATGTGAAAAGAGTCTACAACATATTCATTTGCCTATAATGAGACAGATTAAGTGGCACTTGCCATAGCATTAATTCTGAATATATATTACAGGTAGTCCTTGATTTACAACAGTTCATTTAGTTACCAAAGTTACAGCAGTGCTGAAAAAAATGACTTATCACCAGTGGTGGGCTACTACGGGTTCGCCCGGGTTCAGGAGAACCCGTAACTAACGTGGCTAGTTTGGAGAACCTCCAAATCCCACCCCTGACTGGCCCCTCCCACCCCACCCCGCCCCTCCCAGGAGTCTCCACATGGCCAGCTTTGGATGCGAGGTAAGGGCAGGGCCTGCGCAGAGGCTGGGAGGACGGGGGATGGGGGTGGAACAGGCCTTCCAGAAGCTTGAGGAAAGCTTCCAGAGCCTGGGGAAGGCGAAAACACCCCCCTTCCCACTGTGGTGCAGGAGACCAACTCGGCCACACCCGCCATGGTCATGCCCGTTGTTGAAATTTTTGAATGCTTATGACCATTTTTCACTGCAGCATCTCCATGGTCATGTGATCAAAATTCATATGCTTAGCAACTGACTCATATTTATGATGGTTGCAGTGTCATGGGGTTTCCTTTTGCAGCCTTCTGACAAGCAAAGCCAATGGACAAGCCCGATTCACTTAACAACCAGTTACTAAATAACTGCAGGGATTCACTCAACAACTGTGATAAGAAAGGTTGTAAAATGGAGCATAATTCATTTAACAAATGTCTCCCTTAGCAACAGAAATTTTGGGCTCAATTGGAGTCGTTGAGGACTATCTGTATTCACATTGTTGTGCTAGCATTATAGACTATGTCCATGGGGGAAAGAAGTGTCGGGAAAAGAGATAAATCACTATTATAAAACTGGGAGAGATGAATACAGATTTAAGCTCCCTCTGCTGTGGCCTGTATGATTGAGAGTTTCACCTTAATACTTTTTCATGAAAGCAGCAGTTGTCCATGTCTATGCACATTTTTGTGGCGCCCTCATAAACCTAAAAAGGAACTGTTTATATGAGTCCATGATTCATGATGGTAACAAAACTTTATTCAATTTCAGATCTATCATCGCTTGGATAAGAACTGTTGTGGATTCAAACCACGTAAAGAGGATTCCTGTGTTCAGAAAGGGCTAAATCGGCAATGCGATGACCAAGACAACATAGCATTGACTCACATTATTCAGAGAAAGGATGACCCAAGGCATTTGGTCTTTATACATAATAAAGGTTTCTTTGACAGAGGTGAAGATAATCTGGATTTCAAAATATTGCAAGGCATTAACGAGTAAGTTCATTTTCTAAGAAAGGCATTTCAGAATGGTTTACAAATGTTAGCTTATTTGACCCCAACAATCTGGGTTCTCATTTTACTGACCTCAGAAAGATGGCTGGCTGAGTCAGAATTGAACTCCTGGCAATGTGCAGAGTCAGCCTGCAATACTGCATTCGGACCACTGCACTGCCATGGCTCTTTCACAATTGCTTTATGGGGGTGGGGGTGGTGCAGTGGTGGGTTTCAAATTTTTTTGGAACCTACTCTGTGGGTGTGGCCTCCTTTCTGGGAGTGGCTTGCCAGCCATGTGACCTGGTGGGGGTGGCTTGCCGGCCATGTGTTTTCTCTCTCTCTCTCTCTCTCCTTTCTTTTATCTCTGTCCCTTTTTCCTTTTTTTCTTTCATCTCTCTCTCACTTTTTCTTTCTTTTTTCTTTTTTTCTTTCTTTCTTCCTTTCTTTCTCTTTCTCTCTCTCTGTGAGTCTGTCTGTGTGTGTGTGTCTGTGTGTTTGTGTGTGTGTGTGTGTGTGTGTGTGTGTCAGTGGTGGGTTTCAAATTTTTTTGGAACCTCTTCTGTAGGTGTGGCCTGCTTTCTGGGTCCACTGGTAGAACCTCTTCTAGCCGGTTTGGTAGATTTCACGAACTGGTTCTACCGAACTGGTGCGAACTGATAGGAACCCACCTCTGGGGTGGGGACAGTACACCATGCCATTAATGCTGACTGTGATATGGACCAGCTTGATTCCCAATATCTTTTCAAATATCAGATATTCAGAATAATTAATATTCCAGCTTTCATTAAAATTTCAAGAGTTTTTAAATATATGGGAACCAGAAGATAAAATGAAAGAACTGTGTGGCATTTAATGCCTGAAGAGAGATTGAGTGTCTTGAAAATTCACAGGTATAAGAAGACATGGTTATCCTTGCCAGATTTTTTCCCTGAGTGTCTCTATATATTATGTTTAATCACTGCCCTTTGCTGTCTTTATTAACCTTCTGATGGCAAACTGTCTACAAAGTGCTTCTTCACCTTGTGCCTATATTTATTTTACTTTGATTTTTAAATATCAGGAACACTTTCACCGATTTTACTATTTTACTACTGGCTTGTTATTATTAAATTTTCATGCATTATATAGATTGACCTAAACCTGCCTCATTTACAGTTTGTATGGTCTTAATTTCACTACTGCAAATGAAATAGCGATATGGTACTTAAATTAATTTGCATGGGTTTATTCAATTTCAGGTTTCCCGAATCTGCTATTTCTGTGTTGAAAAGTCATCATTTGCGGGAAAAACTTCTTCAGTCATTATTCCTGGACAGAGTTTTTTGGGATAGCCAAGGAGGGCGTCAAGGCATTGAAAAGTTGATTGATGTTGTAGAGCAGAGAGCCAAAATACTTCTCACCTACATTAATGCTCATGGAGCAAAAATATACCCAATGAATGAATGAGTCCGAAATCATTAAAGACAGACACACACTTATGAAAAAGGTCTTAATGTATTTATGTTGTAATTCTATATACTTGGCTGAATACAAATTCAATGAAGTTTATGATCTTATTTGTACATTGATTCTGACAAACATCAAACATATGGGAATTAATTATCAGATTTCACATTTAAAAAATACATGTTGTTGTTCATCTATATATAAATAAAATGTTCGTTTGTTCAAAATCTTAAATCTCCGAAAGTTCTTCAACCGATTGCTTTGAAATTTTGACACAACGTTGCATTCAAATACATGTGAGTTTTTATATACCTATATAGATGTCACACCTGTGATAGGTAAAAACATGTTTTTTTGAAAACCAGCGTCATCTGTTGGATGTAAAAGCAACACACGCTATACTAAATATTTCATGATTCCATTTCAATGTTTTCGATTGCATTGTTATATTGAATTTTCATAGATTTTGATTTATTTTCATTTTGATTTAATTATTTCGTGTGACATTGCATTGGAATTGAGCTGTGTCATTTACCATAGCGTTCATTTCGTGAGTATAATATATTCGGAACAGTTCGGCCTCTCTCCAGCTTCATCCCGACGGTCCCTTTATATGTGTGGTTGGGCTGTGGCCGCAGTCTTTCCCCTTTCCGCCCCTCCTCTGATGACCTTCGGCCATTTCCGCCAAGGGGAGCCAAAGTCCTTTGGCCTCCCCCTCCCCTCTCTCCCCTCCCCTCCCACTGGGCCTCACCAAGGTGGCTCCGATGGGGGCGGTGGCAGCGGTGGCAGCCTGAGGCGCAGCGGGGTTGGGGCAGCTGCTGGATGCCCTGTGAGGCGGTGGCTGCAGTGGCAGCAGCATCTCTGGATGGGACCGCAGCCGGCGGGGGCTGCTTCACGTCCACGTCACCAGGGGCAGCTCCTTCCTCCTCCTGCTCCTCAGGGGACCCCGGCCGCCTCCTCTTGCCACTGCCGCTGAGGGAAGCTGGGTCAGGGGTGGTCGCCGCCACCTCCTCCTCTCCTCCTCAGCCAGGCCGGGGCGGCACCTGAGGGAGGCGTCGTCGGTGGCGTCGTTGGGCCTTCCTCCCGTTGGCCCCAAATGCAGCAGCAGCAGCAGCAGCCTAACTCAGCCGTGGAGGCCGAGAGAGGAAGATGATGGCATAGCCTGCGATGCTGCCTCGGCGGGCTGGCAGCAGTAGCAGTGGTACCGGCTTGGAAGAGTTCCCGCCTGGCCTGCTGGCCCAGCAGCCACCGCCTCCCCCGGCCTCCACCGCCGCCTCCATCTTGGTCTCCTCCTGCCCTCCCAGGGCCCCTCTACCACAGAGCCTGCTGCTGTTTTCGCAGGGAGGAGGAGGCGTCAGGGGTCCGGCGGACGCCCAGTCGAAGAAGAAGAGCAGCTTCCAGATCACCAGCATGACCCCGGTGCAGATCTCGGTCAGTCCAGCCTTGGACCAGTGGGGAGGAGACAAGGGAGTGTGATCTGGATGTCAGCAGTGAGTTGTTCCTGGATGCCTGGCACCGGAGAGCTAATAGGCATAAGGAACAATTACGCAGTTACAGGAGGTAATTGCGCTCAGCTGGTAGTAATTAGGCTCCTCTCCAGACTATAAAAGGAATGCTTGTGCACACGCCCCTTTGCAGAAGTCAACGCATTAACTAATGTTGGATGAACAGTATTGTGGGTTTGGCAGGCTGGATTACTGCCAGGGCTTGTCTGTGCTGGATTGCTGCCAAGGACCTGTCTTTCTGTGAATAAATTCCGTAAAGTATCTTTGGCTTGGAGTGTTTTAGTGTGGGACGAGGGGGGTCAGAACACTCAACTAACAAGCAGATTGCAAATCATCAGCTTTAGTCACCTACTCATAAGGAGCCACTGTCTGGAGTATATGTGGGTGATCTCACTATCTATCCATAGAGAATTTAGTGGCTTGGATTTCACTTCTGGTGGACAATTTCAGCTGTAATGTTATCTCTAGTTCTTCAGGGATGTCTTTGTTTCACCATGTCTTTACCAAAAGTCCAACTGATGCTGATTAATTTGCTCAACCACCTCTGCTCTGAAAATGATAGATTTTAATCTTTTGCAATAGAAGACATAGTTATATGTCTATATTCACAGCAGGATGAGGTGCATTAATTGAATTTGGTAATAATGAAATTGTAAAGATTGCTTTTTGGGCCTATATTTATTTCTTACATTAATTTTCCACTATGCATCTCATGAATTTCCTGTATATGTTGTACAGTACATTATTTCCAATCAGCTATTTTTGTTCTTGCAAAACTACTGTTGGTTATTTCCTGATATTGAACTGCAAGGGAACAAACAGCTCAGCATGGAATGAGTCTAACTAATTTCAGTAAGAAAGCAATTACTTCTAGTTGTTCTCCTGAGTGAGAAGCAAAAGCTGAAACAAGAGATACAAAACTTTATGGAGCTTTCAGAAGGAAACTGCAAATAAGTCATTATGAGCATTTCAGTTGCTAATATGGAACAAGTACTTTATATTAATGTGGCATCAATTATCTATATGAAATGCATCATATGTGAAACAGACAATGATGTATATTCTCTAACTCTGTTCCCTTATTCCAGTGGTGGAATTCAAATAATTTAACAACCGGTTCTCTCCCCTAATGACCATCTGGGTAGGTGGGGCTCTGTGGTCATGTGAATGGGTGGGCGTGGCCAACTCAAATTCACTCATGTCAATGGACGCTTCGCCTTAGCTTTTACAATGTAATAAGGGTTAACTGGAGAGGCAGTTTCTGTAAGCAGGTCAATAAAGGTTAGGCTAGAAACAACACTAGAATGTTTCCTTCCTGCCTTCCTTACAGGAAGGCCCTGTAAAGTGGAAAAAAAAAAAAAAAAAGGAGATTTCTTCCAACAATCGGTTCTCTGAACTACTTAGAAAGTTACCAATCGGTTTTCCCGAATAGGTGCGAACTGGCTGAATCCCACCACTGCCTTATTCATATTTTGTACTTCTATGCTGGCATCATCACCTCATGAATAGGATTAAGCCACAGAATAGTGTTGGGGGAAAAAATCTGGTCCGATTCCAAGCCATGAGAAAGATGCGGGAAATAAAAAGGAGGCTGGCTGCAGGAAAGAAGGTCTCTGTTTATTTGGATGCCAGAACTTTAGTGAAAGCAGCCTGTTTTTGGTTTGGCTGACAAAATGGGGTTGAGATAAGTGGGATTTTATACATTCTTTGGGGCCTTGTGATTGAGATGCCTGTTCCTGTGCAAGAACACATCCTTTAATATTCTAATGGCCTTTCCAAGATTCCTATGGGGTCATGATTGGCTCTACAGGCAAAAGGGGAAATGAAATCCTAGATGTTTGTCTGAGCATGTCAACTTTTGGATAGCCTAATTGTGTTGCTTATCTGGAGTTTCTGTTTGCTCTTTGTTTTATGAATAGGGGCCCCAATTTTTCTGAATGGGTACAGAATTTCCATTCCTAAATACTTCAGGCTTCTGCTTGAGGCTGCTTTCCTGTAGCAGGAAGATTGGGGCTGCTTTTTGCCTTTTAAGAACTTGTGTCTCCTCTTCTCCTTTACGAGAAACATAATATTCTTTTAATATTCTCCAAAATATTTCATTCTCTAGGAGCGGGGGGGGGGGGGAGAAGATTCCCACAATTGGAAATAAGAATTTCCCCCTTATATTAAGTGAGCTAGAAAATTTCATAGCTTAGAAAAAGATTCCTTGATTGGAACAATTCTATTTATCAGTGCTTTGTGGCAACTTAGTCATTGGCTCTGAAGAGCATACAGTGTCATATGACAAAAATTACACAAGGACACATGGTGCTTATTCAAATTATCATCTGGGCTGCCTGCTGCTCAGTCAACTTTTCTATTGTATCTACCGCTATAAGTGGTCCTATAGTGCTGTTTGATATGTGCACAAAAAGTAATTATGCAAGACATCCAACTAGACAAGGTCAACACCAAGTCAGCATTGCTGTTACTGGGCTATGCACAAAAAACCCACCTAAGTTTAGGATAAAATTTAGAATAGATATTATCAATACTACCTCCTAGCATCTGATGGCCTAGTGGTAGGAGCAGCTTTGAAGGAATATGATGTCTTGGAATTAAAATCAAGATACAACCTGGTAAGATATGCCCATTTTAATTTCATTTCCTGGGCAACCTCAAAGGATCAGTATACTTTTTACATTACTGGTATTTTATATTTTTGAAATTTCTTGCAGAGCATATTTTATATTCTGAACAGCTACAGAATTTTCGGTGTTTATTGTTGAAGAAATAAACCTTAATGTCTTTTTCACAGAGTTCATTGTACTATAACATGAACTGCAATAATATAAACCCAACGAGAGACTGAATATAATTGTCAGCCCTGGAGGCCATCTTTTCTTTTGGATCTTCAGGGCTGCCACACTTAATCTGTGGGAAACTGGGAGGTGGGTTTGTATGGACTTGGTAAAAGTATTTAGCCATAACAACATTCTTTTCTCTGGGAGTCAGGGATGTTTAGTCAGCACCAGAGGTGGGTTCCTACCAGTTCGCACCTATTCGGTAGAACCGGTTCGTCAAATCTACCGAACCGGTTAGAAGAGGTTCCACCAGTGGACCCGGAAAGCAGGCCACACCTACAGAAGAGGTTCCAAATTTTTTTGAAACCCACCACTGGTCCTTGGATATGATTATTCTACACCATCATGCTCATATTTATAAAACTCAATGCCTCTGTGAAAGGTAAGGATGACTACTGCGTTTGTGGTGCAATCAGAACATTGCGTGTGTTGAAGTTGTTTTAACGCAAACCAAAGATGCCTTTAAAAAAACAAGTTTACATCATATTCTTATGCATGCCAGTGTTGTGTGTGAGGTAATTTAAGGTGGTTCTGACAAGTGTCATCGGCATCTTCATATCCAGTCACATGGGTGGTAAGCCACTCCCATCCGGTCACATGGGTGGCAAGCCACTCCCACAAAGGAAGCCACAGCCACAGAGTAGGTTCGAACAATTTTCAAAACCCACCACTGGTCTGCACCTGGAGTGGCGTGACTAGAAGGCATCTCCAGTTGGGAAGGTGGATTGATTGGACCATGTGGTGAGCACATGTAGGTACAGGGGAAGGGACTTCCTTTCAGTGGGGAAAACCCAGGAACTTTCAGATTTGGGTTTTCCCAGATGTGCCAATATGACATATCTAATAAAATGGAACTTTGAGGGACTGCTGGCCTTGGAGTCTTCATTGGTTGTGGGTGATACTTGGAACCCTGACAATAGTCATTGCTAAGACTATCATTCCTTGCTCACTTACACAAGACCTTATAAACTTGGTCTTCTTATACAAGTACTAATGATTAATTTTCCTTTAACTCACCAGCTTCTGTGTTATAACATGAGGTTACCAATGGCTAAATCTCAGGACTATGGAGGAATTGAGCAAGCCTTATATCTATTCACACAGCATAGAACAAACTCTACTGCCTTATTTGGAATAGGATGATGGAAATAATTTGTGAAGAACCTGACAGCATACCAGAAAACTATGTGGAAGTCAAGACAGGAAGAAAAATCTAGATATTGTTGGCAACTTGTTCTGGTTTTTTAGTCATATTGATTAATGGCTTTTTTTTTTACTCTGTGCTTACACTTACTAATAATACAGTAAAAAAAGCAAAACCCAATAAGGTGGCATTCAGTATTTATGTAAATACATATATTTCCCATATAATACATTTATTTAGCAAAAGATTTCAGTTAATCTTGCTTCCCATTTTCTGTTTTGTTCACAGTTTTCCTCAATACAGTTGAATGTATTTTATAAATGATACAATGATGCTTTTCATCCACATTTTGTGAAAATATCAGCTGACAAAACTGACATTGAGTCAAATAGATAAGCAATAAAAAGTACAAAGTGTGATTCTGAGTCAGCGTTGACTCTTGGTGACTGTCTGGACTGCTGGCAGCTTTCTTGGTAAGCATTCAGAAGTGGTCTGCCATTGCCTGCTTCCTAGCACTGAGAGGGAGTAGGTAGCCCAAGGTCACCCAGTTGGCTATATCCCTAAGTGGAACTAGAACTCACAATCTCCCAGTTTCTAGCCTACTGCCTTAGTATTGCATCAGTATTGCCTGCTGCCTTAACTATTGCACCAAAGCAACACACACACACACAGACACACACACAGAGACACACACACACACATTTTTTTTTCTCTCTATCTCTCTCTGTCTCTCTCTCTCTGTCTGTGCGTGTGTGTCTGGCAGTGGTAGATTTCAAAAAATTTTCAAACCTACTCTGTGGGTGTGGCCTCCTTTGTGGAAGTGGCTTGCTGGCCATGTGACCTGGTGGGAGTGGCTTGCTGGCCATGTGTTTTCTTTCTTTCTTTCTTTCTTTCTTTTTTTCTTTCTTTCTTTCTTTCTTTTTCTCTCTCTCTCTCTTTCCTTCCTTTTGTCTCTCTGTCCCTTTTGCCTTTTTTTCTTTCATCTCTCTCACTTTTCTTTCTTTTTTTCTTTTTTTCTTTCTTCCTTTCTTTCTCTTTCTCTCCCTGTGTGAGTCTGTCTGTCTGTCTGTCTGTGTGTGTGTGCATGTGTCAGTGGTGGGTTTCAAAAATTTTTGGAACCTCTTCTGTAGGTGTGGCCTGCTTTCCGGGTCCACTGGTGGAACCTCTTCTAACTGGTTCGGTAGATTTGACGAACCGGTTCTACCGAACTGGTGCGAACTGGCAGGAACCCACATCTGGTGTCTGGGTATAAAAAGATAAAGGTTTTCCTGTCAGTCGTGTCTGACTCTAGGGGACGGTGCTCATCTCCGTTTCTTGGCGGAGGGAGCCAGTGTTGTCCGAAGACAATTTTTGTGGTCATTTGGCCAGCATGGTTATATGGCAAAGGCACGCAGAATGATATTCAGCCAGTTGTGCACTCACAATTGTGAACCGGTAGGGAAGGTAAGTGAATCCCAGCTCTGCACAGAATGCTGTTACCTTCCCATCGAAGTAGCCCCTATTAATCTCCTTACCTTTGCATGCTTTCAAACTGCCAGGTGGGCAGAAGTTGGGGGAAGTAGAACACAGAATAACAGAGTTGGAAGGGAACTTGGAGGTCATCTAATCCAATCTCCTACTTGATCAAGAGTGTCTATACCACTTCAGAAAAATGGCTCTCCAGTCCCTTCTTGAAAGCCTCCAGTGATGGGAGAACCCTGTTGCATGGAGCTCAGTTCTCAAACTGGGCTGTCACCTCTCCAGCTGACAAGGTCAGTGTCTTTAACTGCTGAGCCATCGTACTATGTATGTATATCTGTGTGTTTGTGTATGTATCACACAGTTGTTTTTATTTTTTATTTTTGTCAGGCATTTGAAGGCTGCCTCTTTTTTCTTCTTTAGCATTAGGCATATAAAAAGGACTATGCTGCCATAATTCCATGGACAGCAGTGCATTTATAAAAATGCAGTCCATTTTCACACAGACCACATTCCTTATCCCATAACCTTATGGAACACTAATTTTTTTATAACATTCCATATAAAGAATGCTTGTTCAGCCATAATTCATCAGATCTAATTTTGTCCTGCATAGCTGGAGACATGTGTTATATATAACAAGGATTTATAAATCTGAAAAGAGACAAAAATAAATGAATAGTGCCAGAATTCGCATAAGAAGAAGCATTGGGGGGAAAGTGTGCATTTCCCAGAACTGAGTACTTTAGGTTATTGGATGTGTATTGACCCATATTTCTGAAGTGATGGATATAATCTAAAGACCGTCTTTGTTAAATAGAATTTCCATTTATGAAAAACTTAGAAATAATATGGTAGAAAAGATAGGAAACTTGCTGATCTTCTGCCTACAAAAGGACGTAGTTTATTTCATATAGACACCACTGAGATGTCAGTCTATTAAAAAAAGAAAATTATATAGATCATATTTTATGGATTAATAGAAATCAGAAAGAAGGAGACTAAAAAGAAGTGATATATCCAGAACAAGAAAAACATTCAGAGAAAGAGACAGGCAAAGGATGGGAGACTGTGCACTTTATAGCATGTCCTGTTTTCCACTGCCTGCCATTGTAATTGCCAACCTGTCTCCTTATTTGGAATGAGCTTCATATTGGGAAAAAAATTGAATTTTCCACTTCAACATTCTTGCATCATTGAGTTTATTTTATATTTTGAGGTAAATAAAGAGTTGTTTTATTGCAGGTTTTCTATAACCAGAGTACCTTCCAAGTCCCAATCTACATTATGACAATACTTAGATAATTCAGGGATTTATTCAACATATTCCTACATCTCAACTAGGTTTTTTTTTGCACATTAAAGTCCAGTCTATCTTGAAGTTTTGTTTCAGGGGAGGGGTGGTGGTATCTTAAGACTTCCGAAACAATTTAAGAAATTTGGGATTCTCTTCTTTCAAACATCAATTGACTATACAGTAGGTTTTCACATTTCCTAATTAGTGTACAAACACTGTTTGTATACTTTACTGTTGTGACTCAGCAGCAGTCTTATGTGAGTCTTTTCAGGAAGCAAGATTACCAATGCAGCTGGGGCTTGTTAGTGGCGTATTCTGGTGATAAAAGGACGGATGGTGCCATGCCCTGGTTGCAGGAGTCAACGTTCATTCATTTGTTCAGCATTCATCGGTCATGGTTTGTGAGAGACACTTGGAGAAGTGCATTGCTTTGTAAGAGTTTTGATTTGTATTCTGTTATCTGGTCAGAGACTTGATTTATGTTTATTTTTGGGCTTGCACCCAGTCTGAGCCGAGGACTGATAAAGAGAGTTCCTTTT